>NC_056747.1:700113488-700258488 GCF_019279795.1 Protopterus annectens
GTCCCTTTAACTGAATGAGCCACAATTGTGACAGCATAGCCTACAGGAGATTTGTTAAATCTCTATATGGATATGGAAGATACAAATGCCCATGGCTTACAAAATTAAGTTTTATCTAGAGCATATACTTCACTGGGGACAGAGGCAGACAGATTTAATTACTGGGAATTCGCCATGGGAAAATCAGTAAGGCCCAAGATTTCTGATTTGAAATACATGCTCAGGCTGTGTTTAGAATCTGATGTGAATTGTGTAAAAAAATATTTAAACCTCTTAGCAAAGAATAGTTTTAAGAGAGCACTTCTTAACAATTTACAAAAATGTGTGTGTTAAAATAATGTAAAACATAAGTACAACTAGTAGCATTAATAGGACATCTGATATTGTTTGGATATGCAGATCATAAGTCAGAGTTTCATTTAGTGCAGGCTAACACCAAGTTCTTACATATTGCTTATGCCTGTAAGGAAACAAAATAAGTTTGGGTTTATCCAAAAATTAAAAACCAATGTTATTTTTACTTCTTCTTCTTCTTTCGGCTTTTTCCTGTTTAGGGGTCACCACAGCAGATCACCTGTCCGCTCATGATTGGCAGTGGAGATTTATGGTGTCAGGTTGCCAACCTGGCTCCCAACCTTCCATGGAAGGCACACACATTGCTTTAATTGTTTTAAGACCTAGCCAGTAACACAGAGCACCACTGTGCTGATCTTCAGAAAAGCAGCTGGCTTCCCATTACAGCAGGAGCTAGTTCACTTCACAGGACCTTTACTTTTAATATATTTCAGGTAAGTATTGTCCACCTCTTCTTACTAAACTATGCATCAAAAGCCAAAGTTATTCACTCAGAAGCAAGTTGCTTACTACAAATGTTACCCACAACAAGCGTTTTGCTACAAACTACCACACATTCATTGATTCAGCCTTTCAGCCATGACCATGAATGCAGTACAGGCACTTCATTAGCAAATGTCAATACTGGATTCCTGCACCAGCGACACTCAATGAATGGGATCCCTAATAACTTCAAGAACAAAGGGAAAAAATGGTTTTCCCCTTGAAGATCACAGAAGAAAAAAAAAGCTGCTTAATATAAATACAATAGCTTGCTGCATCTGAACTATTGCACATTGTTACACTGTTCCTTTTTTGCAGAACATCTTGTTGATTTTGCCTCATGTTTTTACCTTGTCTCTCCTAGAATTTTTGATTTTTTTTTTTATCAGTTTCTGAGGATTACAGTCAGGTAATAATGCCAGAATTTAAAATTTCATACTTCGTATTGTTAAAAAATAATACATGCTTGATGCAAAACCTGTTATTGCAATAACTTTTTATAGTAAATTAGAGTAATATGTAAAAATTGTCCCTGATTTCAGACATTTGTTCCCCCATTATTTATTTATTTTTTTCAGAATTCTTGAGCAAAGAAGTTGTAATGTTTGCCAAAAATGCATTATCACCATTCATAAATGAATGCCAGCACCATACTTCTAAAATATACGCAATTTTCCAGAATATCCAGATTTTTGCCTAATATCTTTTTGTCTGTTCATCATAAAATGTGTGTTTTACTGCCAAATCATTGAAGAAGTGGTGGTGGGGAGTTGGGTGATGACAGGGTCGCTTCTGGGCACCAGTGTCAAAAATGGAGTCCCGCATTTGTTAAGGCTGACCTTGATTAACACCATCTTCCATACTGTCTTTGAGTGAGAAGTTATTTTCCATAACTGCTCCAGCCACTTGAAACAGCATTCCGGATGACGTAAAGAAAACTGATCACTTATAAAATCACGAAGGAGCACTTTTCTGACAAAACAAATGCAAGCGTGTCTGTGGCACTAGCTGGTTTCTTCAATACTTAACACTATCTCACACTTATCATAAAGCATGCGCACCTACTTCCCCAACTTTTTATTTTTGAGAACTTTATTAAAATATGGTGCTGGGACTCCTCCCAAGGAGTGTTAGTGAAGCTACACTTCTTTACTAGTCCTGCTTCAGAAATAAATTATCATAAATATATTTTTCTTCATTACCATGTCAGGGAGACAATCATTATTATTTCTGTAGGTGACTTTTTCTTTTCTATTCAAGTCTAGCTGTTTTTATTCAGCTTAGCTCTGGATAAGAGTACTTTTTTATACATGTTTCACTGCTTATTTCTGGTTACATTTATACATTCTCAGTCCTTATACTGTAAGTCAGTTCTTAATCTGAACTTACCAATGTATCTAATAAATGTAACACTCTTACTCTTTAGTATCAGTTTTGTTTGTGTGATATTCACCATCTGTATATAATATGTTTTGCTATTTTATTGTATTATATATTTTGTACTTTATATACTTTGTTGTTTTGCTTACTCTTTGGTAGCAGCTTTGCTTCACTGTGCCATTCACTGCCTATATATACTATATAATCTATTTGTAATAAATTCTATTTTCTGCGCTGTACATACTCTGTTTTGTTATCCTTGCCAATAAGGCTAGGGTCATGGATGAAAATGGTCCTTGAATCAGTTCAATCACCTGGTTAATAAATGCTATATAAATAAGTAAAAATAAGCAAACATTGTCA
Source organism: Protopterus annectens (assembly GCF_019279795.1). Classification (NCBI taxonomy): domain Eukaryota; kingdom Metazoa; phylum Chordata; order Ceratodontiformes; family Protopteridae; genus Protopterus; species Protopterus annectens. The sequence goes on from NC_056747.1 coordinate 700,116,069, forward strand.
GGTTGAGAGTTTAGCTTCTAGAAGTGTCTAATCTACATTTTGCCATTGTAACATTGCCATTCTTATTAAATACACTGTCAGTTTTAGATGGAAAACAATTATAAGGCTTGCTAGATCAATAAATATGACTGCTTTAGGTGGAACAGCATATGTGCATATGTTTAAAACTGCTAGCAACCAGAAAACTGAAGTGATGTATGTACACAGAGTCAAAAAAAGAGTATCCTAATGCAGATACAAGGTATTTTAGGTAAAGTGCTAAACCCAGTAGCTTTAGTGCCTTATCTAATATGTGATGCTACACTTGGGAAGGAGTTTCACCATTTCAAAGAAGCATAGAAAATATGTAAAGGGTGAACAATACCAGAGGTATTTTGAAACAGATATACGACCCTAATAAATGCAAATCTACAGACTTAAAAGCTTCAAAAAACAGTAAGGTTTGGATCTGAGTGGAAGATACTTGTGAAACCAACGGACTCACTCGTGGGACAAAAGGGGCAGGCAGCATGGGTATAAGATGTCAGTGAAGTTACCCTCAATGTTTACATTTCGTTTTTGAATGCCAGCACTGCATTTCCTGAAGAACTTCAGTTCTCTGTGCTCTAGTATCAGCATTCAGCAATGAATGCCAATACTGCATTTTCAGCCTTGGCTGAAGTGCTCAATGCCCCTTGTGTTGTATTCAACTCTAGCAAGCAATTTTCTGCAGCTTTATGAATAGAAATGACTTTTTGTTGTAACTTAAAGCTTGGGGGGAGGGCACATGATCTGAGAACAGCCCAGGTCATCAGAAGAGCTAACTAGCCACAGCTCTGTCTAAAACTGAGTCTGATCAAAAGTCTCTGGTGCTTATAGTTCAGAGCTGGACTGCAGAGGCTTCAAAGTTAATGATACCCTTGCTAAAATACCAGCAGTGAAAGTACTGAGAGAAGTCATTGCAGAAACTGATAGAAAGGGCCCATAGGTATAAAAAGAGAAGCAAATCCTCTGTGATGAGCAAACAGAATGGAACCTAGCTGGAGAGAACCTTAAACACAAAATCATAATTTACAAGCAGGACTCTTGTTCTAAAATAAGTAGAAAGAGAGCTAATAAGAAGACAGAAAACCTACTAGATTCCCAGGCTGAAGAGAATTATTTCATGAATTGCTCTGAAAAGATGAAATAAAGGAAATAGTACCTGTCATTGATGGAAATGAAACTATACCCTCCCCTTCTCATCAAGCTAAGGATGACAGTCTTGCAGATTTGGCTGTCTTCCCACAAGTCATTCAATTAATAAAAATGGGAAAATGACATTCCAAATAGGGCTAGGGAAAGCATAGCAAGAACTGAAGGTAAATCTCTGATCAGAGCAGTTTTATTTTATACCCATATTTTGAAATGAAAAGGCCCTGTATTATACAGTAACTTAACAGAGAGAACAGATTATAGACCACTTACATAGATACATATACCAAAACCTTTTAGAACTATCATAGTGAAGTTGGCCCCAGCCATGTTTTACATGGACATGTAGTTTGGCCAAATCAAAGGGAAGGAATGTATCTAGGTTTTACTGCCTGGGTGTTATGACAGAAACAGAAAATGTCTTTACAGCTTGCCCAGAATACCAGAAGACAGCCCCCATCTCAGGGTTTAGAAAGAATTTGATCCCCTTACATATAATAGAATTTACATTTGATCAAATAGCTGTGGACCTTGTATGTGTCCTGGGGATACCTACTAGAGGTCATCAGTACATGCATCTAATTTCTGTATTTTGGATAAGGATTCCTCTAGCAGTAGTTCAGGTAGACATTTGCTGGCCCCTACTGCATTAACCTCTACTAGCCAGCCCATCAAAGAGATTACTACTTCTACCTCTACTAGCTGGCCCATCAGAGAGATTACTACTTCTACCTCTACTAGCCGGCCCATCAGAGAGATTACTACTTCTACCTCTACTAGCCGGCCCATCGAAGAGATTACTACTTCTACCTCTACTAGCCGGCCCATCGAAGAGATTACTACTTCTTTTCCAGGGCTTCAGTGTACTAATGGGATAGTTTTGCTCTTTATTTTTTTCTGGCTACATAATCTTATAGTTCACTATATTTATTATGTCAGTCACCTCAGCAGGAAACTTGTTTTCTATAGGGGGCATTGACACTAACTCATGATTGCCTGGGTTAAATTATCTAATTATGACATTTTTATTATATACTCAGTGTTGCAACTCCTGTGATTTTGGCATGTTCTTCACTGTGGATATGACTAATATTAGTCAGTCCTGCAAGCTATCATAGTGTTCTGTAACACTTTTAAATGGTGCATTCTTTGCTTTTCAAGTTTCCTTAACAATCTGAAGCTGCTTTTTGGCATGCATGCCACATGAAAGTTCAAACAGCATAATCTCACCTTATATACATTGGATTACAAGAGTAAACAGGGAAATGATTGGTCCTTTTTTCTCTAATCCGCATTAGTAACTTTTAAAATAAGGATTTCAGTGTTTTATTGATCCTTTCCACTAATCCATCAATATGTAAATGTTAAACTAGTGTCTTCAACTATTTGACTTTAAAGCACTGAAATGACCGATTTAGTACTCTTGTCATAAATGGAATACTTTGATCTGTAAATATCTCTGTAGGGATATTCACTTTGAGAGTACCAGCTCACTGACATTCGTTTTGGAATTAGCTTTTTGTAATTGCACTGCTTCTGGAAATTGTGTGGCACAGTTCCTTATTGCTAACAAATGTTGACATCCGATATTAGTTTTACTGATGACATCACAATAATACATGTATTAGTCAATTCAAATGGCACATACATGACAGTCACTGGTGCCAAAATACTGTTAAATCCAGGATGGGGGAGAAGTTTTCTGGTATTTGAACAAAAAAAGCAGAAGCTTTGTATCTTTTTCTTTATACCTGGCAAGGAAAATGTGTCCAGTACTCTTGCCTTTGTTTTATCAATCCACAGGACACCTATGGACTGTAGTCATTAGACGTGTCTTGTAATATCTGGCACAAGCAGTTGGTGTAGAATGTCTTCCTTTCTTCCCTTATTCTAGATAAGATGTTATCTTGTAGTTCACAGCAGAGGTAGTATCTAACTGGATATTTTGTTCATGACTCAATAACTTGGGCTAAATTCTCTCTTAGCCTGCTTAAAATACTTTATTCATCTGTCCTGTGTACTTTTAGGGTCTGTGAGCTTTACCCATACACCCACTCAATGAGGGTTACTTTCTTCAGTAAGTTTTCTTAGATAGGAAAGTAACTTCCTCTCTAAAACAGTGGCATTGCAGCTTCTTCTTTCTCTTCTCTTAAAAATGGTAAATACAGACAAAAAAAACACATATTGATTTACCATCTGTATTTCTTGTATAACGTTCTCAAGTGATTCCTTTTAGGCTGTTCTTCCTCACCCTCTCCCTCTCTCTCTCTCTCTCTCTCTCTATATATATATATATATATATATATACGGGTTCCTTATAAGTGCCTGAATTAGAAAATGTTTGAATACTTTAAATAGTAAAATAGTTCAAAAATCAAGTTTTCAAATTTTGCCAGTATTTGACAGTGCAAGTTTGCCTTATATCAGGGACTGGGAATTTGCCCTTTCCCCATTGTGGTATAATCTTTGAGTTGGTGGATATGATAAGTAGGGGGGGTGTGTTAGGTGCAGGGGAACGTGTTTCCCCATGCAAAAAAAAGTTTTTCTTTTTGCATTTTTTTCCCCAACTCTTTTATCTGCAGTTTCATTTTACAGTGTTCATAGTACATGAACATGTGATAGTTCAAGAACTCAACATCTACATGTCTGTGTATGTGTGTGTGTGTGTGTATACAGATAGATAGATGCATAGATAGATAGATACATAAATAGATAGATATACCAGTGTACTATAAAGTCAACTGTAAAAACATTGATGACATAAAGTCAAAAACTTAGAAGCTGACACATCAATATACATGTGCTAATAAACAACTTTGGTGCATGCAAATTTTTAAATTTTCAAAACCACATAAAAATATTATTTTTGGCAAGAGGGCAATCCCCCCACCACACCCTCTGCTAATTATTTATATTAATTCTGAGATCAGTCAAAGACTGGGTAAGGGCATATTCCCCCTATCCTGGTAATTTTGCAGTGTCACACACCTGTCTGTCAGCTGTTTAGTGGACCATATCCAGACGAATAAGTAGCACACACACACATGCAGGCACACACACACACACACACACACACACACACACACACACACACACACACACACACACACACACAGTAATCCATTAAGTTGCAAGTCATTGAGCATATCCTGTCAAATGATCTTTTGTCAAACCAGCAGCACACCTCATTGACCAGATGACCACATCACCTAAAATTAAAACAACTCAAGAAAGAACATGTGGAGAGACACGTAGAAATCAAGTAACCTTAGAACTTAAAAAACTTTACACGTTTGAATTTATGATATCATCATAAGTTAGTCTTCAAACATAGATAAAATTAGAGTGAAGGTATATGCTGCCATACTGAAGCAAAACTCATTTCAGCTACGATTCCAAACATCCAAAAATGCACATGTGAATATGTATGTAAATGGAGTGTTCTCAGTAGTAAAACATACACACCAGTAATGGATTTACAACTCAGTAGATCCATTAATGTTGCAAAACACATTAAAGACAAATATAAAACCAGCAGCAGCAGTGCTAGGAGAGGGTCTGTACCATTTGTGCCACAAAGTGCTTTGCGCTATTAAGATGTCACAATATCAGTATGCATTACACTCTCATTCATAAATCAAATAAGTGGAGGATATGAAAGTTATAAAGAACAACCTACTGAATATTTAGACCATAATGCCATCCCAAGTGGCAATGCCTTGTAATCCTAGAAAAAAATCCTAAAGTCCTCATGTACCATATTTGTGGAAAAAATATACTGCAAATAAAACATTGCAAAATCAAACCTGTATGCAACCACAGTGTCAAACAACACTCCCATGAGACATAATTAGGCAATTATCTATAGATCCAGTGCAGAAGACATGGCTTAGAGGAACCAATCCAGACTGTACACTTCTTTACATTGCAAAACTGAATGTAATGCAGATCTGTTCTTATAGTTCCCAAACCTTCTGGGATTTTGTGGAATCATGGCAGAGTCCCCAAATGAGGGTTTTTCTACATGATTCTGCTCATGGGCCATAGAATATGTTACATTCAGTATGCCACTAGCACACTGACTCACCATGCAATAAAAATGCCTCTGCCGACTTTCCACAGCATGTTGTGTACATGGAAGGTTGTACTCATTAAGAATCAATACACTCCATGATGAGGATGGAAACAATGAGTGAAGATGGTCCACATATGCAGAATGTATTGACATTTGCATGCAATGTCCATTAATATAACACTCCTCAAAGTAATGAAAGAGAGGTACAGCCACAAGTGGAAAATTACCCTTGATGAGATGAATGAAAACACAGTGCCACTAACTGCTAATACAGAAACAAGCAATGATTGAATTTTCCTCGAGATATTCAGTTAGAAGTGAAAGAAGCAAACTTTCACTTCTAGGCAAATTCCTATATATAGTCCTTATTGTAGTAGGTCCAAAACCCCCTAGGATAAAATACATTGAAGGCATGCATCCCACAGCTGCACAATACCCATGAAACAGACTCGATGTCATATCGTAAGCTTTAAAGGACTGCATCATCATTAAAAAAGTATTTTTCAGCAAATATCATACTTTATAAGCCCATGAAAGGAATACAATTGACGAAAACCACACTAATGATTCATATACGCATCTAATAACCATATGTAACAGGAACATAAATCTACAAGGTTTTGTGTTGTAATCAATAATGGAACAGTAGAATTACTTGAAGGGTCTCTAGCAATAAATGCTAAAATTCACTGCTGTAAGGTATTCAATCAGACCTACTGAAATCTGTCAGTGCAAAATGTATCCAATGGACCATACGTGCTGCATCATCTATGATGAATCATTACTTCCATTATAGACTTTCAAGAAGGCAAATGGACAGCAACCTCACCAGAGACTTCAGCTAAAGCACTTTGAATGACTACTACAGGAAAAGTCATAGACTTTTCAGGTTCTGATTTTAAGATCTTCTGTTATTGTACATGTATCAACCTGAAATGGATAAGACATATGTTGATGAGTACTTCTCAATAATTCCTCAGTCCTGACACAGACGTTATAACAGCTCAACCTTAGCATTTGACCTTTAACTTTTGCCTGCAAACTCAATATTTTTGATCTTTATTTTCTCTCTCTAATGTACATAAGTACCCATCAAAATTAAGCATATAATTCAAGATCTATCAGTCACCAGATATGCTTTTTATTTTTTTCTTTTCCAAACATCTTTATTAAATTTATACATATGAAAAAGGCAATCTTACATTTCTTTAAATGAAAAACATACAAAATTATATCACTTTAGTTGCAAACAGTTTACATCACAGACAACACTGAAATAGCTGTAGCTGTAAACATTATACATCACTTATAAACCATCCAGTCACTGTCAGTTAAGCATTATATAGCTCATTCAAATCCTGCCTGTTAATCCTCGTTCCTGCTCTGCATATATTATTCCCACAATTCATAATTTTTCCATTGTAGTTTGCTCCTTCCCTTTTCTAAAGATTCCAATTCCAGTCTTTTTATCTCTGTTACAATATTCACTACTTCTAGTAAAGTTACTTTTATACTTTACACGTGGACAAGAAAGCACTGATATTGTTCAAAAGTCAAAAAGAAGCCATGTTGATGTTTCCACAGTTTGATATAGTAACAATTTGACAAGTTTTGCATAGCATTATTCCCTTCCATGTTGCATACCCATATAAAGAAGAAAAAAAAAAAAAAAATATATATATATATATATATATATATATATATATATATAAATATATATATATATATATATATACATATATATTTATATATATATATATATATATATATATATATACATATGTCTCTCTTTCTCTCTCTCTCTCTCTCTCTATATATATATATATATATATATATATATATATATATATATATATATATATATAGACACAGTTCACTTTCAAAATGTCACAGCCCACATCATCAAAGCTGAAAATGGTGAGAAGAAAATGTCTTAAGTGCAGAATCACGAAATCCGGGAACATTGCCTTTCCTCTCCAGGAAAGTAAACACTTGGCCACCAATGAAAAAAACCCAATGGGTAGGAATTCACACCCATTGAAGTGGGGGGCTTTGCCTCCCACACCCCCCTACTTAAATATGCCAACTCTGAGATTGCACTACAGCGGAGAAAGGACAAAGTTCACCTTGGTGGCCAACAGGTTACTTTCCTGGAAAGGAAAGTTGATGTTCCAGGAGTTAGTGATTCTGCACTTACAATGTTTTAGTCTCTCTTTTTTCATCTTTGTCGATGTGGGCTGCGACGTTTTAAAGGGGAACCACAGACACATATGTATACACACACTCACACACACACACACACACACACACACACACACATATATATATATATATATATATATATATATATATATATATATATATATATTCACGAACACCAGAATAAAATCTGGTCATTTGCATAAATCATATCATCGAAAGTTAGCAGAGGAACACAGGCATTATGTCAAATATAATGTCGAATTCGAAGAGCTGGCATTATTTGACATATTGCTGAACACCACTGGAAGTTGAACTGCTAAGCAGTACATACATACTGCACAACATGGGAAGGCCAATATGAAGAAAACCTCTGCATGTACGGCAACTGCAAGGTCCCAAACCAAACTTATTCCTAAACAAAATGGACCAGCAGACTGTGGCAAAAAACAATATATTTATTATTATGGGCTACAAACACATAATGTAACAGAAGAAAAAGACAGACCGATTTTGGCTAATAAATCACATAGCTTTCATCACACTGATGAAGGCTATGTGATGTATTAGACGAAACCAGTCTGTCTTTTTCTCCTGTTACATTATGTGTTTGTAGCACATACTAATAATAAATATATTGTTTTTTGCCACAGTTTGCTGGTCCATTTTGTTTTACAACACAGGAATGCCCATTTTAGCAGGGGGGCAAGCCCCTCTGTTCCCCCCACACACCCTGCAAATAATATATTCCAACTCCGTGATCACACTACAGTGGGAAAAAGGGTAATTTCCCGATCCCCACTGTACCGCTATCTGTAGTCATAACTCCAATTACATATATGTGAATGCACAGTAGCATTTGTTAATTACACACTCGCAATAGTGCAGGTCGGCGAAAACAGAAATTACCCAACTCTAGTTTGACATTCTCATTTTTGTATGACCTGCACTTGTGATTTTGATAATAAACCATATATATATATATATATATATATATATATATATATATATATATATCTGTATGGTTTCACTTCATAATCTCAAATTACTGAAATCTCGAATTTCAGCATTTCGAAACCATGAAGCCGAAACCATCACAACACCGACACTCACAAAGCCGAAACCAGAACACGGAAGACTGAACACACAGCCCACACCACACACAAACCACAATACCCATACCACAAAACAAATAAATACACCAAAACACCACACAGGCACACACCTACAATACAGCAATGCAGGGGGGCAAGCCACTCTGCACCCCCTACACCCCATACTTATATACACCAACTCTGAGATCGCACAAACAGAAAAAAAGAAAACACACATTCTACAGTCCTTCGCGTGCACACACACACACACACACACACACACAAACACCAACACATCTAACACTCGCATCTCAACGTACACCTCCCTAACCGAACCCACACATACAAGTCAGAAAAACGCTCACATATACTGACTTACCTCACATTCTCATCACCATCCCAAACAGACACTTCACTTAACGTACTGGAAATGCATAAGCGCATTTTCGAGATATTCAAATTCGCTCTTATGCACTTTCGGCATTCTGAAGTTTCAGCTTCATGGTCTCGAAATGCTGAAATTCAAGATTTCATCAATTCGAGATTATGAAGTGAAAAGAAAAAAAATATATATATATAAATATATATATATATATATATATATATATACATACATATATATATATATATATATATATATATATATATACATACATATATATATATATATATATATATATATATATATAGATAGATAGTATGCATTCATTCATATGATATTTCTGTCAGTTCACATTCATTCAATATACTGACACCTTTTACAGTTTTGGATTTCAGTTGCTCTAGTACTGGGTAGTCCTCTGATAACAGACACCATCCTTTTTACTGTGCAACAGCAGCCAAATTATATCCCCTTGTGGTAGCTTTTTTGCTAGCTCCCTTCTCCTGGTTATGATTCTGGACCTCTCTATTGACATGTCTGTCCTGGTCTCCCCCATTCTTATATTCTAGGCATGTGTCAAGCAGCTGCTCTACCTCTTTTGTTTTAAGTGTATCATCCTGTCAGAGTATATCTACTGATTTTTCCTCCTCCATTTTCCAAAGTGCTTTAAAGTATATTCCTAGTAAGGCATCACGAGCCAAATCAGTGGTTACGGCCATGCAATGCAAGTGTTTTCTGATAACTTTTTCAAGTTTTGCATGTGTGAAAGGATATTGTTTTCTTTTATCACAGATGTATATTACCTCTGCTTACTGAATATTACTAACAGGGACCCTTGACAAGCATAATAGTGCTTCTGGAATCTAGTAGTGATTTAATCTATTTTGCCTTCTAGAAATACAATACATTTCACTAACTTAGTTGCAATAAAATGACATAAAGCTGACAAAATTATTCCAGTTGTACTTCTGTCACACTTCATAAATACAGCTTCATTTGTACTATGCATTTTAGTTTTCACATTTTGCTTCTAGCATTCTGTTCAGTATTAATACCATAAAACTTAGCAATGGGACTACTTCCTCCACATATGAAACAAATTAGCAGATTACTTCCTGGTGTTATGTTCCAGGGAAGATTTTGCATTTCTTATTATAGTTTTACCCTTTAAAACAATCCATTCAGTTTTAAATATTGTGTCATTAAAATAGACATTCTGCTGAAATGACTAGCTTATCAGAGTTTTGATAGCACTTTACAATGTCCATTTTATTATATTTCAAGTAAAACTATTTTAAACACCCTACTTTTAAACATTGTAGCATTATCAATTGACTGCTGTCATCAGACACATCTTCAGCTACTATTCTGTGGTTAGCCATAGCTTTAAAGCATGTTTTATGCCAGACATCTATCCTTTTCATAGTTTGTCAGTATTAAGAGTCCAATTATAACATATTATGGCTTGTAATATAGAGGTTCTAAAAGCCTTCACCAAAAGCTGGTTTAGCTTAGTACGGTCTGTGTAGTCAGACCATTCTATGTCTATGTTTATTATTTATTATTTACTTATTTATTTAAATTTGTTGACCGGGAATGTCCGACTGGACGTAGGTCCATTTTCAGCGGAGGCCCGGGGAGAAAAGCTCCACAGTTAAAATAAACAGACAGTATATACATTGGATTACATAGTGAATAACAATTTACATAGCAATTACTTACAACATATTTACAGATGAAGAACATAGTACATCAGTAGACAACTAGAATCTTTATCTGTGAAGTGCATACCAGACATTAACAAATATTACAAGAAGAAGAAGTTTGTGCTGTATAATAAGTACTGGCTTATGAGCATCTGAGCTTGCTATAATCAAGGTAGTTAGTGGAGTGGAAAGAAAGGTAGTGGTTGGATGGGGTGGATGATATTAGAGTGGGAGTTGCAAGGGCATAGCCAGCATGTTTTTAGTTGCGCTTTTAGTAAAGTTTTGAAGTGGGTGCATGATGGTATGGAGGTAATTGTGGGTGGGAGTGAGTTCCATAATTTGGCTATGGCGCAAGAGAATAGTGCTTCACCAGCAGAGTTATTGGCTTTAGTGATCTGCAAGTGATTTTGCTGCTGGATCTTAGTGGTCTGGTGGTGCGATAGGGTTGGAGTAGATTCTGGAGGGATGGGACATTTAGTGGATGGTTTACTAGTTTGTGGGCGAGTGAGAGTTGATACCACTGAAGGAGGTGAGGGAGTTCAAGCCAGCCCAGTTCAGCAAGTGAGAGACAGTGGTGACTACGGTAGGATGCCCTGTGGCGAATTTGGCGATTTTGTTGTAGCAGGTCTCTAGCTTGTTTAGATCACATTGCCTTAGGTTGGTATATATTGGAGAGGCATAAAGCAGGGTGGAGATAAGGTGGGAATTTGCTATTGAAATCTTTGCTGCTTTGGTGAGAAATTGCTTATTTCTGTATAACGCTCCTAGTTTTTTGTGGACTTTTTTTATAGTCACGGATATGTGAATGTCAAATTTTAGTTTATTGTCTATTTCCACTCCTAGCAATTTGGTATGTTCAGTTGGGTATATAGTGGTGTTGTTTTTTGCCGTGATGTTAAAGTGTGAGTTGTTTTGAGTATGTTTGTTGGGTTGGAAGATGAGTAGTTTAGTTTTGTTTGGGTTGAGTATTAATTGGGCATTGGATAACCATGTTTCAGCAGAGGAAAAGGCTTCCTGCGTGACTTTTTGCAGTTTTGGTAGGGACTGGGCTTAGCAGATGATGGTCGAGTCATCTGCGTATTGTATGAGTGTGCCATGTTTCGTGGCAGAGGCTAGATTATTGGTGTAAACAGAGAAGAGTAGGGGTCCAAGGATGGATCCTTGGGGAAACCCTATGGAGACAGGTAGTTGGGGAGATATGTCATTCTGCCATACAACGGGTTGTTGGCGGTCAGACAAGTAACTCTGAAACCAGTTGGTGACCGATTGTGAGAAGGATAGGTTATTGAGGACAGAGATAAGTTGTTTGTGTGGGACCATGTCAAATGCTTTAGATAGGTCTAGGAAAGTAGCAGAGGAGAGATAGCCATTGTTTTTATGCTGAAGGATAGTGTTAGTAAAGGAGAGTAAGGCAGTGGTGGTGCTATGGTTTGGTCAGAAACCATGCTAAGTACTGGAAAGGAGGTTGTTAGTAAGGAGGTAGTCTGAGACCTGACAGTGTATGCATCTCTCTAGTATTTTGGAGAGTGGAGAGAGAATAGCTATGGGGCGGTAATTGGTTAGTTCTGTGGAGGGTCCACCTTTGTGTAGGGGAATTATATGTGATACTTTCCACAGTGTGGGAACGTAACTTTCTGACAGAGATCAGTTAATCAAGATGGATACTGGGTAGGCCAGAGCATCAGCTGCGATTTGTAGGTATTCACTTGGGAGGCTGTCTGCTGCTAATTTGGTGGGTTTAAGTTTAGTTAAGAGTTTTTTTTATGTTGGAGGTAGGTACAGAAGAAAAAGAGAAGGCAGTGGGGAGATTACTAGTTGAAGGTGTGGGTTGGAGGGGAGGGGGGTTGTGTTGTTTAGCTAGTGATAGTATGGTTTGGGTGAAGTGTGTGTTGAATGAGGTAGCAATATTTTCTGAGGAGTGAGGGATGTTAGGAGGAGGGATACTGACTTTACCTGGGTGGAGGATGGAGTTTATGGAGGACCAGAATTGTTTGGGGCTGTGTTGTGAGGAGACTAGGGCAGACTGGTAGTATTGGGATTTGTCCTGTTTTATTAGCTTTTTGACTCTATTGCATAGTTCTAGGAATTTCTGTCTAGCTGAGGAGGTTTTGGTTTTGCGCCAGTGCTCCCAGGCTTTATCCCTGTTTTTCATTTCTGACTTAGTGGTTTTCTGTAGCTATGGGGAGGGTTGTGCTTTGGTTCTGGAGAATCTTATGGGGGCATGGTAATTAAGAATGTTCAGGAAGGTAGTATTAAAAAATTCAACTGCATCATCTAGACTGAGGTACTTTAGAGGATGCCAGTTACATTCTTTGAGGGATGAGATGAATGTGAGTGGGTTAAAGTTTAGTTTTTTACGTATTTGACGGTAGATGACAGGTTTAGCTTGGTATAGGTATTTTTTGAGTAGGAATGTTGGGGAGTGATCACTGAGGCTATCTGATAAGCAGCCTGTTATATATGACTGGGGGCTCTTACTGACTAGTATCCAATCCAGGGTAGCATGCTTGGTGGAGTTTTTATTTATCCTGGTTGGTGACTGGACTAGTTGAGTGAAGCCATGAAGGTGTACATGATGGGTTGGATTGTTGCCAGAACAGGATTGCCAGTCAATATTGAAATCACCTAAGATGATAGTTTCTTGGGGGAGATGGTGGGTAGACCAGCTGAGGAGGTTTTCTAGAGGAGGGATGTTTTGGCCAGGTGGGAAGTAGCATCCAATTATGTTGATGGTTTTGTTTTGGTTAATTTTGAGGTTGGTATATATTATTTCTTCATTGCCTATTTGTGGAGCTGATGATTTTAAGATCTGGATGTTTAGATGCTGTTTAAATATTATAGCTACACCACTTCCTTTTTTGTTTAGCCGGTCTACTTTTAGTATGCCGTAACCTGTAGGGAGTATTTGCTCACTGGTAATGTGAGGTTTTATCCAGGTTTCTGTCAGGATGACTATATCTGGGGAGTACAAGTCTACGGTGGCATGGAGTTCATGGACTTTGTTCATAGGTTCATAGGTTCATAGGTTGGTACTAGGCTATCAGCCCTAGGGCCTATACAAGCCTAGCCATAACAATTCCCTGGCTATTTCTTCCCACATTATTTACTTTCCTGGACTCCTGTCTAGCAGGGCGACTGACGTGATCCCTGGGGTGAATTTCCTTTCTCCCATCCAATCGTCAAGGTTCCTCTTGAAGAGGTCCAAAGAGGCACTCTGCTTGACATGTATTGGCAATCTATTCCAGAGTCTGGGGAGTCTCTGGGTCAGGAACCTATCCCTCCAGCATGTTTTGTTTATTGTGATGACAAGGTTTAGATCCCTGGAGCATGTAGCTCTGAGGGATTGGGATTTCGTTAAGTGTAGCATGTCCAACAGCTCTGGGTTTGACATGGCCTTGTATGTTAAGCAGAGATCGCCTCTGAGTAGACGATATGCGACAGAGTATAGCTGGAGTTTTTTAAGGCGGTCAGCGTAGGGCATCTGCTTTAGGCCTGTGATTCTTTTAGTGAGGTATTTCTGATGCCTTTCCAGTTGTTGCAGATGTCTTGAGAGGTACATACCAAATGGGGCGTTGTATTCTATAATGGGTCTAATGAGGGATGAGTACAGTGGGACAATGACCTCCTTTTTTCTGGATGAAAAGCCCTTCGTGATGAGGTGTGCCACATAGAAGGATTTCCTGATTGTTGTGGCGATGTGGTTATCGAAGGTGAGACCACTGTCCACCTGTGTCCCTAAGTCTCTTATCACACTTTCTGTGTTTAGTGTACTGCCACCTATATGGTAATTCATGGATACATGTTTTTTCCCAAAGGGATAACAATACATTTCTTGGCATTGAGCTTGAGCCCATGGCTCTGGCACCAAGCATCTGTTTCTGTAAGGCCCTTTTGTAGAGTATCCACATCATTTGGGGATTCAATAATGGCTCCCAGTTTGCAGTCATCTGCAAACTTTGTTAGCCAGAGTCCCTTAGTGTTGACCTGTACTTCAGAGAAGTAGATGCCAAACAAGAGCGCCCCAGGACTGAACCCTGAGGTACTCCACTTGTCACTTGTCTGGAGCTGGATTTGGAGTCAGCTACTTTTACAGTGTGGGTTCTATCAGTAAGCCATTTAGCAACCCATTGGGTGACATAGGGATTAATGCCCAACTTAGTAAGTTTATCTATGATTCCAGAGTGGGGGATGGTGTCAAAGGCCTTGGCAAGGTCTAGATAGGCTGTGTGGACCACCTTACCCTTGTCCATGGCTCTGGAGACTGATTCAAAGAAGTCAATCAGGTTCAGGAGACAAGATCGGCCCTTCACAAACCCAAACTGGGTGGGGTCCAGTGTTTGAAGGTTGCCAATGTCTTTGTTTATAAGTTCCATGATAATACGCTCCATGGCCTTGCAGATAAGGCTTGTCAGACTGATGGGATGGTAGTTTCTGGGATCCAAGGTGGATCCCCCCTTGTGGATTGGGATAAATGTAGCTCTGCGCCACTCAGTGGGCACGAAACCTGAGGTGAGGCTATGATTAAACATGACACTTAGGTGAGGTGCCAGTTCATATTGTAGTTCATGTAGTACACAGCCCGGGATGTCATCTGGTCCCATGAATGCTGTATTCTTGGCTTTAGAGAGTGCGTTTTGTACCTGTGTGGCTGTTATTACTGGAATTTGGCAATCTTCCGGTATTGAGATGGGCCATTTAGGGGGTGAGAGGGGGGTGAAGTTGGCACTGAATCGATCTGTTGGATATACTTCTAATATTTAGGCATAGTAGAAGGAAGTCACTTGGCTTTCTATTGGCTGTAATATGGGAGAAGTTGTGGTTTCTAGTCTGATTATGAAGATTGGGGTTGGAGATGGTAGGGCCAGGGTTGGGGTGGATGTCTCCACTTAGGGCTAGTTTTGATAAGCATGAGATTATTAGTTTTCTCAGTTTTTGAATGTGTTTGTTTATAAGGGAAAATTTATGATTGTGCTCTGTGGGTAATAGGTATAGTGGGTGGGCTACTATGTTTAGTTGTAGGGATGCTTTGTGTTTCAGTAATATAGTTGGTAGAATATGTGGGGGGTGCATAGGGATGGTTCTTGAGCTGGTGGGAGGGGAGCTGAGTGTGGGTGAGACATGAGTGGTGGTGTGAGTAGTAGTACAGTGGTGGTGGTTGAGTGGGGGAATGATGGAGCTTTGCTAGGATGTAAGATATGCAAGGAGAGTGCATGCAGTGAGCATAGGAAAGGTATGCTTGTACATGTTAGTTGAGGAGGTGTGATAGTAGTGTGAAGATGGAGGAGGTAGTGTTGGGTTAGTGCTGTGGTTGGCTATTAGAAAGGTGGGAGGGGTTTGAGTGCAATAAAGGTGGGACCACCGGGAGCAGGAGGGAATAGGGGGCAGGGTGGGGAGTGAAGCGGGTAGAGACCCTGTTAGTTGCTGGTATGAGGGGCTGGAAACAATCACAAAGCAAAGACAAGTATGTGTTAAGAAACAATCACAATTGACCAAGGACTGCACTGAAACTGTAAGTCATTTCTTAATTTCTTAATGTCTCAGGTGGAAAAACAGGATAACCTTGTATCAGTAGGCTACTGTGGTCATAGTTTAAATTTACAAACACACAGTATTGACCGGTTATGGATACTATTTGCTAACAGAAGGGAATAAGAGAAAGTGGAAGATGTGTGTGTGTGTGTGTGTGTGTGTGTGTGTGTGTGTGTGTGTGTGTGTGTGTGTGTGTGTGTGTGTGTGTGTGTGTGTGTGTGTGTGTGTGGTGGGGGGCGGGGCTGCTTACAACCAAAGCAGAGTGCTCTCCAGGGGAAAATGAATATGTACATTTTAAAGCTTCTCTTGTCAGCTATGATGACAGGATTTTTAATTAGTCTGCTCAGTCTCAGTTTCCTAGGATAAGACGTTTTTAAAGGCCATGAAATAATTTCCAAGTCATTATCCCTGCTAAATATTTTTTTCAATGCAGTAAGCCTAGTGGTTACATTTCCCAGTGCAACCAATTGTTGCTGTGGATGAATTAGCTTTTGGTCAGTCTCTACTTTAGACACACGGTTGCAATAAACCTTTCTTGGTTGGGATTGCCAGGGAGTACAACAAAAGACAGCATCAATAAATCGATAAATGCATGCATACATGCATTGGTACCTTAAACTCAGTAGCAGAAATGCATCTGAGGAAATAATGTGACAGCATTATAAGGAAATAGCAGCTAATATATAATATGCATGGCAGCACAGGTATTGTGAGGAATGGTACAAAGCAAGATCTTGGCCATCTGCCTGCATTCTCCACCAATATAACATCAATATAACATCAAGTAATAACTGGATGCTCCGTTTATATAAACAACACCATTTTTTGTCTTTAGTAATTCCACAGTATGAACAGAAAGACAATAGTTCACCGGACTTTTTAACATACATATCTCTGTAATTCCACAGCATAGACAAAAGGTATTAGCCCGCCAGGCTTTTTAACACACACAGAAATCTCTGAACAATAAAAAGAGAGTACAAGACATGTATTTGCGCATAGATTACAAGATGTGTAACAAAGAGAAATAGCAGAGAAACAGAAGTATGGTACCTATCTGAGGACCCTCAAAGAAAAGAATTGATAGTACATAATTAAAGTAGTAAAGGTAGAAAAATGCAGAGTTTTGAACGCATCTATATTAGTGCATATAAGACACTTTTATTTTCAAAACAAATCAAATGGAATGTGGGCAGTAACTGGTTTACAGTTTAAAAATTGTGTTAGTGCAAACTTTATACACAGAAGCAGCGTTATACAAAGGAAAATTGTTGCAAGGGCTTTCTCATGCAATTCGGAAGTGTGAACACTGGGATCAAACCTCTAGTGGGGTTCTAAGAAATTAAAGGTAAAGGTGCTGATTTTTGTTTTCAGTGTAAACACACAACTCACTTTTCAGGGGCAAATCAGCAGCACTGCCTGTTTAAGTGACTTGCTGAGAGGTACAGTGAGGAAACTGGATTTGGAAGGATTCAAACCTTGCACCACAGGAAACAGCTTATTAACAGTGCACTGCTTAACCCTCTGTGCTAACTGCCAGACATTAAAAAGCTTCTAAGAGGGAAAGGAAGGGAAGGGTCATTGCTGTGTATTGTAAGGAAAACATGTATGCCAACTTGGTGACACTGATTGTGAATTGCCTGTACTGACAGTTTAAAGTCAAAACAGGTTATAAGCAAAGGACTTATGCTACTGTTATGGAAGGTGAACTGATGTTAAATTTTACTAAGCGTTCACAAAATAGATTAAAAAATGATGTGTTAGCACCCTAGTCTTTTCACAGTGATATAGTATAGCTTTGATCAAAATATCTATGATAGGAAGAAATGGAAATTTTGCCATCCAGTGTTAGAACTATGCAAACTAAAACATAATTTACAAATGATGACTTTTCAAATTTCATATTACATTATGCTATTAGCAAACAAGTACTTGTAGAAATGGCAACAAAGGTCATTATCTGGTTATTGAACAAAGGGTTAACCAAGAACAAGGAAAAACAGAGGATATAATATTTCTACATTGTGTAGCTCTGTTAGATGAAGTCTGGACATTATCTGACAGTGTGAATATAGTTAGAGAGCCAGGGCACAGCCTTTATGTGCACACACAGTTATTAGCAATTTGGGTTGTTGTTGTTGGTGGTGGTGGTGAATGAATTTGAACTGCAAAAAAAATGACAACATAAAAGGGACAAAGTATTGACTTGACCAAAAGACTCTCTGAATGTTCCATACAAGTTCAAATAGTGAAAGTGTAAGTCGTGACATTGTAAGTCAAAAGAAAAAAAAAAAAGATCAAATGTCCTGGTATTCAGAATAAAGCTGACATTGGGTATCTACTAAGTGAAAAAGAAAAATTGTGGCATGAGATACAAAAAATATTGATGATCTGCTTAATCAAAAACTACAGTATCAGAATGGGCAAGCTGAGAATGAGTAAGTAAAGGCACAGCTCTAAAGAAACTGAAAAATAAGACAGGAACTGTGCACATGGTCATTTTCAGAGAAATATACTACCCCAGTTTATACAATAAAAGGAATCATAAAGTATAAAAATTCAAACTGATCAGTGAAGGTCTTAAAGGGGGGTATATGCAAAGAATTACAGAGATATAATGACACTGAACTAAGTATATTTAATAAACACATCAAGGAGTTGGAAAAATGAAAAAGAATGATATCCTTAATATGTTGCAAAAAAGAGGACATTACATTACAAGCTCAGGATCAGTGCAATCCTATTCAGGAGTTTGTTTGGCATGATGGCTAAAGGGTTTCCCCTCATAGACACAAAGTACAGGGTTTGATTTTGACCACTGGTTGTTGGCTAGCCTTAAAATGGACTTTCTGGCCAGTTAGTCTAGTATGAGCCTGTGAGCTAACCATAAAGTTTAATAATCTGAAGGATGAAGATAAAATCCAAAGCAAATGTTTGCATGATGCAAGCAATAAATTGTAACAGTGACTAACAGCCCTTGTCGCTCATGCTAAGCTAAGGCAAAATAAAAATAATCCTACTCTATTAACCAGGTAGGCCCACCAGACAAAAGTTTCCTTTTCAGAGGCAACCTGATTGCAATGCCTGGTTAAATGACTTGATCGAGGTTACACAGTAGTCAAATGAGGGCTGAGGGAAACAAACCCTGTACCACAGAAACCATAGCTTTGAACCTTAACCTCTACACTAACTACCATAATGTTGTAATTAATCTGAGAAAGAAAAATCATTTCTCCCCCCAAAAAAGGAAATTAATCTCATGACTGAGAAATGTGACCTACATAGCGCACAGCAGAAATAGGTTTACTATCAAAATCCTGATGCCCACTGTCTTGAAAATCATAATCTCATGACCATACTATGGAATGGCCAAAATGTTGAAGGCCACCATATTGAACTTACAGAACCCACTACAGAACCCATGTTATCACCCTCTCCTGGAACCACACCCTTACAGGACATATCTTAGCACTCATTCCTAGTTTCACAGTGGTAACAGGATTTTCTATTTAAGATTTTAGTCACTGTGGTATTTAGCATTTTGGTCTTTCAATATTATGGTCTTCAGATTATGATTTTCAAGACTGTGGGCTTCAGGATTGTGATACCGAACTGCAGCAATACTCTAAATCTAAAAGTTCTAAAAACTAAAGAACAGAGGAGTACTGAGGGTCAAATTAACATGCCTGGTAGGATCATAAAACAAACAGCTACTTAACCCAAATCTGCAGAAACAAATCTAAGTCCAATTAGGAGTGTATGTAATGTCTCAGATATGCTGCATGTTGAGGTTATTCCATTTATGAAGTCTAAAAACACAAACCTGCTAGTCATATCTGATGTAAAAGAAACCCCATTGTCAGTATAATACTTAAAGATAGCACAAGCAATGGAAACTGACAGTGTATCAACAAGTAAGTCCTGTGGTACAAAAAGGTAAAAATAAACAGTGCTCCTGCATCATGTGGTGACCGAGAAAAATACCATTATTTGTTCCAGAATAATATGGGAGGGGGTGCTATGAAGGACCAAGGTCTGTTATATGACTGACACTGTATCGTGAAAACATTAACATCAAAATCAAACCCAATGTGAACGTTGTGATTTTGTTAACAAAAACATTAATCAGCCTAGTAGTCCAGAGTTCTCCTTAATGACAGAGACTGGGCATGATGCCATTCAGATGCTATGTCGGTTTCAAGACTGGTCACATTGCTAGATTACATCTGAGACTGAGGGAAATAACTAATTTTATATATATATATATATATCTTAGTGGGTCAGCTAAGGTGGAATCTGTTTGGACGATGTTGCTCAGCAACATGGGTCTGAATTGGGGGAATCATGTGGTACAGTGCTGTGGGGGTCTGTGGAGCTGCAGTCTGAAAGGGGGATCCACACCAACCTTGAGTGGAGGAGGACATGCCCTTCCCATAGAACAAAAGGTCTAGAGACCGGAAGACAGATATGAAGCGAAAGTAATTTTCTATAATATAGTTGCTGTAGTACTAAATATCAAATAGTTTGCATGCAGTATGGTCTGTATTTAGTATTTATTAAGAAATAAAACTAAAAGTTGTGTCACTTACCTCAACACCGGAAACAGACATGTCAGAGTAATTATCCCAATCAATAACATTTCACTCCATAATGCAAGACTACAGTTTTTTTTTTTTACTTTGCCTCCTGCCATATTCCCTGAAAATGTTGGATAATAGCAAGTCTAACTGATAAAAATGTGCATGCAAACTAACTACTGTGTCTTTAAATGCCATATGGAAAAATGGAAAGCAGTGTCTGTATTCCATTACTGCATTATTAAAAAATTGCTATCTACCCTTCATGAGTCTGATAGACAATGTAATCCAAAATGAAGGTTTTCATTTGAATAAAAAGACTGTTAAAAGTCATGGACATTGCTCACAGCATTCATGTAATAGATTAACTGTCTTTTCAGACTCAGACACTACTAATTATCTAAAAAAATAAATAAATGACACAATCTCTCATCAGCTTACAATGAAAATGGAATTCAGGTCAAGAGTAGTTTTCACAAAGCACAAGCATTAAAATTTCTTCAAGCCGTCAAATGCCAATAAAACTGTACAAGGTCAATAGAAAACCAACAGTGTAAAAATAGGACTAAAACATGTTGCCCTGGGGTACCATTTTTAGTAAAGCTTCAAGAAATAAAACTTCAAGAAATGATAAAACATGTTTTAGTTTTCAATGGCTCCCTCTCTGCTATGTACAAAGCAGTACACCTACATGAAATTAATTTATGGAAACCTAGCATTACCTCTTCACTGCAGATGGATAGCTCTTTCCACACACACTTGCAAGTAAAACTAACAGGAAAGTACATGTTAATCCTAGGGTTTCAGAAATATTTTAGATGCCTAATATGTATTGTCTTGCTCAAACGTAGTTTAGCACTTCCTACCTCTTTGCCTCAGCCTTTAGCCTGCTCTCACTATCAAAATCCTTGATGTGATGATATAGTTCCAGGATTTGCTAAGTCATGGAAGCAGTAGTAACCCAACACGGGACTGCATTTGCTCTTGCTTAAAAGTTATAAATTAGTAATTTTCCAGCAGTATGTAAATCACATTCCACAACCATATGCAGCATTCCTGTATATAGATGATGTCTTCCTTCACGGGTTAAGTCTCTGAATAAACATTGCAGAGGTCTAGCTAAAATAAAAGAAGTTTGAATAGTACCATCAACTTCTTTATAGTTTACAAGCTAAAACTAAATGCTTTCAAGATAGCCTCCATGCTTTCGGTACTCCCACAAGACTAAAAGCATAACAAAATAAGTTTACATGATATAAATGGATACAAAATTGCCCAGATATAAATCTGTCATTACTTAGGAGTACATCTGTATTCGTCACTAACAATCTCCCATAACACCAAAAACAATAGCAACAAAGTAAATAAATGATTAAAAACATGTTACTCAGTCACAAACCACTTATCTGCAAAATCCAGGACTGTCCTTGTCAAAGACATTCTAATCTCCAAAATGGAATATGGTCTCCATTAATAACACTAAATTCTGCAAAAAGATATTAACATCATATAAACGTATATAAAGTTTGGGTTCTATATTAGAACATCGAAGTTTCAGAACTTCGAATGTTCTAATATCAACCCCTATTCAGCGAAAGCTGAAAACATCGAACATACAGAACAGTGAATTTTTTCCTTGGGAAAAAAATTGCTGTTCCAAAAACACATACACACAACACAAGCACACCCAACAAACAGCAATCCACACACATACACCTAAAATATTATACCTAACCCTACACTAAATTATACACATACCACTAACTATCCACTTACCTTAACCCAAACCCTAACCCTAAGGTCTGTCACTATTGCACACTCACCTCACCCGTACCCTAACCCTAACTCACTTACCCGGCCTTACCCTCAAGTCCACACAATCGTACACTTACCTGACCCGTGCCCTAACCCTAACTCACCTAACACGCTCAAACCCTCACGTCCACACAATCGCACACATATCTAAGCAGCACCCTAACCTTAACTAACCTAACCCACACTCAATTGCACACTTACCTGAACCCGACCCGTAACTTTCCACCACAGCGCTAAAAATACCGAAGCAACAGAAACTGACAACCGAATTCTTTCCCTAGGAAAAAAAAAATTTTCTGTTGCGTCGATATTTTCAGCTTTTGCTGAATAGGGGTCGATAACACCAGAATTTTGAATAAATAGTCCCAATTTAGGGAGTCAAAGGTTTTCTCTATATCTAAGCCAATTATGAGTGTTTCTTTATTTTCTTTAATATAATCTATAAGAGCAATTATCCTTTTAATATTATGTGTGTGTCTATGATATATAAATCTAGTTTTATCATAATTTATTGTTTTGGATAGTGGTATTTTCATTCTGATAGCTAATATTGTCATAAATATCTTATAGTCATTATTTAATAATGATATAGGTCTATATGCGGTACAGAGGTTTGGCAATTTGTTTTCCTTTAGGATTGGTGTGATTAAGGAATATCTCTAAGAGGGTGGCATTAAAGGTTGTGACTGAATTTCTAATAGAGTTTTATGGAAGACGGATAGTATCTTTGAAGGAAAAAGTTTATATATTTCCATAATTATGCCATCTATACCTGGAGCTTTATATGTTTTACCCTCTTTTATTGTATCTGTAATTTCTTTGTAGGATATGGCTGCGTGCAGATCTAGTTTTATTTTTTCTGGTATTTTTTTTATATTAGAACATTTTTCATCTATATTTAATTGATTGATATGTACATTTTCTTTTTGGAAATGTTCCATATAGTGATTTTTGTAGGCATCAAGAATGTCACCTATATCTGAGACATTTTCCCTTTCTTTTCATGGAAGATACTTTTAATGTTATTAGCTTTTGATTGTATTTTGATTCTTGTGAATAAATCATGTAGATATTTGGGAGAAGTGGCCAATGTATTAATGTTTAGTTTTTCTAAAACCAAACTAGTTTTATATGTTAGAATGTTGCTGTATTTATTGTTCAATACTTCTACTTTCTTTTTCATCTGCAAATGATTTTTATTTTTTTCAGCTTTCACTGACAAAAGTTTGGATTGTAGATCTAATAATTCAGAATCCCATTCTCTGATTTTTATACCAAGTTAGGGTTTTAGCATATATGTAAGCTTTTAATGAGTCCCATATCATTATTTTATTTATCTCTGTGGTGTAATTAATATGTAAGAACTGTAATTCAGATAATAACCAGGGTTGAAACTGTTTAATTGTAGTTATAGATGCTTGAATTCTGGAGTTAAAGATCAATGGTTTGTGCCCATTTTGAAGTTTTAGTATCAATGAATTGTGGTCTGAAAAGGGGCAGGGAGTGATTGAGAAATTAATAATTTTAGAGTGTAAGTCATGGGTAGTAATTATTTTAGCTATTCTTGTTTGGGTACCAAATTTGTGATCTTGATGGGGAAAGAACAAAGATTTATCTTCTTTAAACTTGAAAGTAAATACAAGATGAAATGATTCTACCCACTTGTTTAAAGCTTTTGATACAGCAGATGTGCACAGCGGTCTTTTATTTGTAGTTTCAGAAATATCAAATATAAAGTTAAAATCTCCTCTTAATATTAAGTTGCCTTTGTAATTACTGGAAATGAAATCCAAGTGTTTTAACAGTTCCTGATCCAATGTCTGGGAACCAGTATTGATTGGCTAGGGTGTTATTATATTTAACTTTTACTAATGCCATAAGGCCTTCTTTATCTTCATTCATAAAAAGCCAGAAAAAGGACAGAGAGCAAACAGATAAAAAAAAAAAACCCTCCCAACAAGCCACCACAAGAGACAACACACTCCTCCAGCCCATGCACCTCTCATTCAGCAGATACACAAACAAACCAATCTCTGCCAAAATATTCCAAATCACAGCTCCATCCACCCCCTTCCCCCAGATCCAGGCCAAAACACCAAATGTCTCTTCCCAACACACAAGCATCAGCAAACCTTGATCACAAGCTGCAAGCCACAACCCACAGCCTCCTGGAGACAAAAACAGCAATACATAACAAATGCTAGACACAGCTACATCCACATACACCATGTCAGGCTTAATCAAACAGCACTCAAAGCTATGATACCTGTCATAACTGATATTAACTATGTTTAGACAGAATAATAATGACATTTGTACTAGCTGTCAGACACAGCTGCATTCACCAACTCCATATCAGGATTGACCAAACAACATTCATAGCTGTGATACCTGCCATAATTGATATTAACTATATTTAGACAGACTAATGATGCCATTTGTATTAAGAGCTTGCTACTATTATTTAACCAGGATATACATTACATTTCTAAATCATATTTTAACTGAAGAAGGCATTAGTCCATGACAGCATTTCTTTTCAAAACACTCTACTGTTACTGCTATAATATATGATGTTAATTTGTTACATTTGAGCCTGAACTCTGATGAATGGTACCTTGTTGAATTAGTTAATTAATTACTTAAATGATTATAAGTAAAAACAATGAAAAATGAACAAGATCAGTATTCATTGAGTTCAAGTAGGGGAATAGAAACTTCATTGTTTATATTATATGTTGCTTTGTTTGGCTTATATATAATGCAAATAGTAACCCATCTTGACCTACCTTTGGTTGTGAAGAATTACTGGACTCTTTGAACATTCTGAATAAATCATTACTGTTTCTCAATTGTTTAAGATTCCCCTCCATTTTTTAAATAAAAACAGATGACAAGTGATGTACCATATCAGTTGATACTTTGAGAGATGTAGTTGTAAGAGTTATATTTTTGGGACAGTTATCTTGCAATCATTTTTTTTTGTTTCTTCTTTCTAAGCATCAGTCCAAGGATTTGTTTCTTTTATTATTTTAAAAGTAGAAGCCATCCATTCAATTTCTTCTGGGATAGACATGTTGTTGTTTTTGATGAATATAGTAGCTTCTTCTAAGTCATTAAAGGTTCTCAACTCATTGGCAAAAAATATTTTTTCTTGGCTGGAAAGGCCAGCTGTGCTTTAATGTTGTTTTGTTTCAACAGTTTTATTATTGGACAGACATTTTTCCTTTGTTCTAGTATTCTGGAAGAATAATCATTGTCAAACCTTATCGGGTTTGATTGTATTTTAAGGGTGATTTTCTCCAAGCCGATTTTAATATTTGTTCCTTGTCCAGAAATGAAAGAAATTTATAACTATGGATCAAGGTGGAATATTTCTTGAGTTAGAAGTAAATTTCCTCAGTGCTGTATGCAGCCGTTCAATCCCAAATAAAAGTCCCTCTTTCAAGTCTAGAAATTCAGTAATCCAGGTTGTTAAGAATGAAATAATGTGTTCTCCTTCAGTGTTTTCAGGCAGACCAAAGATCCTTATGTTGTTTCTCCTTTCCCTGTTTTCTAAGTCATCTATTTTTAAGCAGCCATGTATTCAATTTAAGCAGAAATTCTTTTTGGAATTCTTCCTCTTTGAGTCTCCCTTCAATGTCATTTAGAGTAGTCTCTATATTTGTTATTTTTGTATTGTGTTGCTGTAATAGTTCTTTAAAAGTATCAGTCTGTTTTTGAGAATTTAATTTGAGGTTTTCTAAGTCATTTTTAAAGCCATCCATCTTCAAACAGAGTTCATGTAAGGTAGAAGCCATCAATTGCAGTTCTTTTTTCAAAGCAGCATCTGGATGAGAATTCCTTGAGTTATTCATATTCAGTAACTCAATATATCTCCAAGGTACTTGACAGGAAAATTTTTGTATATCTCCACCAAAACAGATATTTAGGTAGTTTAGTAGTTTATCTAAAGATTTCTGTTGTTTTAAACTTGAAAATAAAATTTTCCTATATTATTATACTAGTTTATTGAGCTCTCAAAATTCACTGCTCTCAGTTAGCCATCTAGGCTCTGCCCCTTCTGTAGCTCACTTTTAATTGCTGTTTTGTCTATTTGTAGATATTGCAACCTACCTTGTATCATTTACACTTCTGGTTGTTGCTCTTTTATTATTTCAATCAGCTCATATCATTGCCTACTTTTATTACATTTTCAAACAAAATGCAGACTCAATTCTCATTATTTGCAGCATTAAAATGACCATCTGTTCCTCCTTCTGTTTTTGCTCATACATCTTTCAATCTGGACTGATTTTTCTCCCCTGGATAGAATATTTTTATTCAAATTTCTGCAGATGCTTTCCAGAGCTTTGGGCTTAGGCAACCATCTTGGCTAGACTCTTTAGTGCTATCTCTCCTATATTGCGATTTTAGCATTGTTAGCACATTTACTTAGCCAACAGTCTGTCACACTTGGAAAAGTAGATATAAATAAGGAAAACAGGAATGGTCCCAATACAGAACATTGTGGAATCCCTCTATTTATACTATATTGTTAAGAAAATGACTTATATATGCAGGTGTTTGCTGTCCTTCCCATGAACCACTTCATAATCAGTCTGACAGCATATACGTTCCAAGCAATATTCAATAATGGTTTTACATATAGGTATATGTGGGAAAGCATAAAAAGCTTTGGCCAAATGTAAATAAATTATATACTGGAATATTACTTTTCAAAGCTTCAACTGCATCCAAATAAAAGGATCTCAAATTTGTCACAGATTATTTGCTCTTAGAAAAATCATGCTGATTGATAACATCAAATGTAATGTTCTCATCCTTTGTCATCAGAGTATTCAAAATTCTCACAAAACATTTGCAATTAAACTGATACCATTTGTTAGCCTATAATTTTTAACTGTATGACTACCCCCCTTATGGAGAGAAACTGCAAGAGTGCACTTCGACTGTTCTGAGATAGATCCACATTGTAAGGTTTTCTGAAAGAGAAGTAATAAACTATCAGACAAAAAAATCATTTTATTTTCCTGATTTTCTGTTGCATTTTTTTCTGCCTAAATTCAATGTTTACTAACAGAACAATTAACTAAGTCACATAAGATTGTGATTCCCCTCCCAGAAAGACACATATGAAAATATACATTCATTTCTACATATATTCAGGTAAATCCCCATTCCACAGTCACATTTTAGTATCAAAAGTTATTGAATGGAGATTTAGTCCAGGTTCAGTCTTCCGACTTGCTAAACAGTGATGGCTTTAGACTCCTTTTCTTACCATAGTAGGTAGGTATAGGGCACATGAAGATAAAATAATAATAATAATAATAATAATAATAATAACAATGCGCAGAAAACAAGGTGAAATGCAATCTGTAATGCTATATTTACCTCTTCTCCCAACGGTGTGCCATTTTTGGTATTTGATAGATATGATAGATTGGGATGAACGTTAAAGAACATATAGCCACAGTAATATATTTAACCTTAATATTGTTAGATGCATAAGCACAGGTTCTTCACCTCTTTCTCCAAAAGATAGACATTTTCTGGCTACATTGTAATGTTAGAATGGGATGAAATTGAAAAGGCTGATGGCCACAGTAATATATTTCAGTTTGCTGTTGTTAGAAGTGCGTATGCAGTATGCCTCCCTACACCTACCTCCAACAGACAGCTACCTTCCTGCAACCACTTCCAAAATGTCATTATGAAAAAGGGGAAATAATGTCAATGGTAATATATTTCAACTAGTTTTCTTACAATCTAGTAACCATGTAGTGATTATGCAACACTAATCATGTCTGTCTGTGCTTTCACAATACAACTTTCTGCCCACCACCTCCCAAAAAGCTTGGCCACTTTTTGGTCTGTGTAACTCTCTGTTGTTACATTGAAAGGGAAATGAAAGAACAAATGGGCATAATATTATATTATTATTTGTAAAACCACAATACAGCCTTATTGGAGCAAATCTGAAATTCCTCATGAAACCTACTTGTATTTGATATGGAGCAGTGTGAGTTTAAGTGCATAACTTGCCTTTTGAATCTTGTGGCATTCTTTGAATAGATAAAAGCAGAATGTGATAAAGGTCTGATAGTGCATACTGTATATTTTGACTCTGCTAAAGCATTCAACAAGTTCTCCATAGTGGAATTCTTGACAAATTACCAATATTCAAGTATGATTCTTTATGCAGTTCAGTGGATAAAACAACAATTAAGCAAAAGGACACAACATGTCAAGATGGGGGCTAGCAGTCTATTCCACATGGGGTTACTAATGATGACTTGAAAGGCTCTGTAATGCACCTATTTCTTTTTGAACTATTCTTCTCAGATAGGAAAGTGAGAAATGGGCTATAGAGAACCAAATACATAGATGCCCGAAAATTAGGTTGCAAGATAACCCCAGTAAAAAGATGCTGAACTTCTCCAAGACAATCTCTAAAACCCCCATGCATACTACTGAATTAGTATGTACTATGGTCTAACCTAAACTGCTCTTTCTAGAAAAAAAAGAAACCTCTAAAAAAATGGAAAAAAGCCTATTAAGCAAGCAGGAAAGCACAGGTGGATAAAAATAAAATCTGTTGATTGGATTAATTCAAAGTACTCCATAATAAGAGCAACAAAAGAAATGTCCCTCTTATTCTTCAGAAAAGTCAAGTCATTATTGTGGACTAATGGTGACTGCAATACCTTTGTTTGAATGTAGCATGGCACCAGGAATGGTCAGTTCCATTTCAACAAAGACTTTAAATGCTGAGTGTGTGTGTGTGTGTGTGTGTGTGTGTTTGTGGGAATGTTAATGTGCCTGTGTATGTGTAAAAAAAAAAAAAATATATATATATATATATATATATATCTTCATATTTTTATCACTGCTTTTACTATAACACATAATTTTACACTCTGGGAATGTGGCCCAGTGTATCATGTTATAGCACTACCACTTGTCATGAATTTTGACCATACAGTTGTATTTTACAAGGTGTACTCATGGGCTCCATAATGTATGTTTTCACTAGGAAAATTGCTTAAGCCTTCCATTTCCAATGAGTTCACTGACAATTCTTGATCACAAGCTGCTTCTTCAATATCCACTTAATCTTTGACATTACGCAAAGCTGAGCAATAACTGATAACTACATTTAATTCCACTTGGCGCCCCTGTTACTCATTGCTGTTTATAGTCTCACTAATTCAGAGACATTTTTATGTTTAGCTTAGATATCTTCATCAGGCTCTGTCAACTGCCTGTAATGTTCCTCTTCTGAGTACATCGGTTAATTTTTATCTATAATCCCCAAATGTTCTCATGCTGTTACCCCCCCCCACACACATTTATGTTGTTATAGATATAAATAAAAGCCTATTCCAATGACAACACAAACTTGATCTTTTAAGAATTAGACATGAGGAATCTGTGGCAATTTTTTATTTATTTTGTTATAAGAAAGGAAAGCGCCATTCTGTGTTAGTTTACCTTGCTTTATATTGTTGTCTGAATGGTCATGTATGTGGGTTTGATTTAATTCCAAAGAACGAGCCTTAACCCCAAAAGGATTTTACTTCCCACTATTGTCTTCCTCGTCTTTGTGTATATGTAACCCACACAGTTGTGCACAAACTGAGTAACATGAGAAGCAAACTACTATACATATTCTCAGCTTTACTGCAAGTGATGAGTCAGCTCAATATTCACTTTGTTGAAAAATGATGTGACGGTTATGTGAAGGTCCTTGTGGAAAAATAAAAAAAAAACAGCAACAAAAATTCACTAATGAAAAATAAGCAAATTGTGCTGAAAGGGAACACCGTGTACAGGCACAATGCACTTCAAATAATTAAATGCTCATTATAACACCATTACAATGGAAAAGTACTTAGAAATGAGATTCGTTCCTGAGGGTCTGTGTATTGATGTAATTCTCCTCATGTAGAGAAGCTGACTTAAATCAATAATGGGATTAAGAATCCTGAGTGCCAGATGAGGTAAATTAAGGCAGTAATTAAAGACACAAAGTATAATTTGCAATTAACTCATTAAATTATATCCTTGTCACCAAAGGGTCTACTGTCTAAATGCAAACCAAAGTGTAATAAACAAAAAAAGTCTCAAAATGGTATTACATTTAGGATCCGTACAGAGTTTTAATTACTGACAGAAGATAGAAACTGCAGATTTTATATGGTATAAAATGAATTTACTAGATGTGTATTTACACAATGTGGGGTTCACTAGCTGTCACTGGCAATGGGCAGCTCAAAATGGTATTTACAGCACTAAGACTGTTATTAAAGTGTTGACATTTAATTATCAGTAAAACTTGTCACTGACAAGGTCCAGTGCTGCAATATGAATAATGATCATTATGGAGGAAATGGCAACAGGAAAACTATTCTATATCACACTAGAATACTGACTGTGAAGTAGGTTATATTCAAATTGAAGCTCATTTAATAGAGTGTACTGTGACAAAAAAACATAGTAATGAAGACTTAAGGAGATGGCGACCATGTTGGTACAACCCTGTTTTCATAACGTATTTTAATTCCTAGACATTGCTAATATGAATCCATTCAAAATAAACAAACATATTATTAAAACTAATTAGATCATTTATTTGTTCCTTCTTCTAGACCCGCGGTGGTGGTGCTGCGGTAGCATTGTCACCTCACAGTAAGACGCTGTCCGGTTCGATTCTCAGCTAGAGTGTCTTCTGCGTGGAGACATGCGTGAATGGGCATACCTTCGTTGAAGGTTGTGCGTCAGGCCTGGCAAGCCAGTATGTAAAAATCAACTGTCAATCATTAGCGGACCGGAGTTCTGCTCTGGCGACCCCTAACCAGGAAAAGCCGAAAGACACAAACACACAAACAAATTTGTTCCTTCTTCTATGCAAAAAAAGTAAACAATTTATTTAAAGATTTATCACTGTATAAATATTATACAGATTTCTTATGGCTATGATAAAACTAAAGTTATGGACTGTTTCAATCTATGCACATTATTTCAGGAGTGACTTTTCCACTGTGTCTGACAGTTTTGAACCTGGATTGAAATTTAAACCTGAATGTAATTCTCCTAGAACAACAGTAATGTGGTAATTACCCCACAGCTATTTTTTTCAGAAATTGAGAAACATTTAGGTCTATTATTAATTAAATCATCTTGTTTAATTGGCAGATGATCATTTATATTACTGTTTGCACAGTCAAGGTATCTAATACATCTGTCAGTGAAGCTGTAGCTGCACAGAATAGCACAGGCAGGGTAATAGGGGGACTGATAATTCCCCCACCCCACAGTACTGGCTATTTTGGTATTTCCCCTATTCTTGTTTCTGTACCTTTATGTTCACAGTCTATGTTATTGTAGATTTCCTCCCTAGGTTTATCTATCTAGCTAGCTATCTACACACAAATCAAATACATATGGAATTTAGCATAATTTTTCATGCCCCAGTCTACTGAAGTCCATTTCTTCATAACTAGAAGAATGAAGTCCACACTTTTGACTTTTTGCTATGTGAAAGACTTTGTCCCCACCATAGATATTTGTTCATTTTATGTCCCCCTAATTGATGTCATTGAAGTAGAAGGATGATGTAACAATGCTGACTATGAAACGAAGATGTCCTCCTTGCTAGGGTAATATAGGAGCTAATTGCATCATTATGTATAGAGGTGACAGTGACTAATGAATAACGTATATTAGTGAAAGAATGGAGTTTAATTTATATGGATCATTCAGATGCTGAATAATAGTTTCAGTATATGAAAATATCACATGCATCTAGGACTACTCATAATTATATCAAGATTGCTAGTTTGAAGATGAAGAGGAATGTTAACCCCTCTCACTATTAAGAAAAAAAAATGTAGGGATCATTTTGTTATGCAAGTGATGGAGCGGTGTGATGTGGTCCAAGAGAACTGCTTCAGTCATTTACCTTTTGAACTGAATAAGTTTGCTAATTGTTAAGGCACAATGTTGAAAATAAAGCAACCCCCTCTGTACTAATTCCAGCACTGGAAACTCTTGAATTTGGATGTTTTGCTAGCTATCAAGAATGCATGTCAGTGTACTACTGTGTATGCTAAGGTGTATAGTTATTTGCAGTTCTAAATTTTTGTAGCATTCCTTTTAATACCTGACTGGAAAAAAGGAATGCCCTAAAATGCATCAGCAATATGTGGAATGCTAACTAACAATTGTAATACTATGTTCAAACATATCCATGGATGCATATATTGGATTAAAGCAACCAGCAAAATGTGTCCAGGTGACACTGGAAATCATGGAAAAATGCACCATTTTGACCAGATGAAAAGGTCACCTTGTTTTGTAAGAAAAAGCCTACCATACTATTTTCTGATTAACAAGTCAACTGAAACAAGATGCAAAAATAAATCTTTATATTCATACATTCTTTACCTCTCAGCATGTCATTTTCTCTGTGCTGTAGATCTTTAGAAAAGAGGACACTTTTGTATATATGAATCCATTACTTTAGAGTTTTCTGGTATATACTGCTGACTGAATTTTTTGTTTTTGTTTACCCAGAATGACATACAAAATCATTTATCTAAACAATATACAGTGTTTTTATTTCTACATCTAATCTGAGTGATAGAAAAAGAGGCAAAAGAAACATATTTCACATCAATACTATTATTTATATTTTACTTTGCTTTCACAATCAGTATTTTCGAAGCTGCCATCAAAGAATTAAGGAAATTCTAATGTGATAACTTTAAATGCAGACATATATGCTAAATATTTATAGACATTCCCCAGGATTTAGTAAAATCTGTGTAGGCTCCGTGTAGAGCCTACATGGAATGTAGCCATGTACACAGCCATGGTTCCCCCTTTGCAGCACGCCATGCATATTAATCATGGCACGCTGCCGAGGGAGATTATAGTAATGCGGATATTGAATCTGTGTAGGCATTATTGTAGAGACTGTTCCGTGGTTGTGGATTGTGCAGGGAATACCTGGACAAATATTATCTACAGGATAAGAATCCCTGGAATGTACCCTGCTAGTGTAGTAATATGTGTGAGTTGTAATAGTTTTTTTTTTTTTACTTTTTTTTAAAAATTTTTATTTTTATGCCCATTTGTGCTGTGCGACATGGACCACAGCAGTGCAGAGCTGCTCTTTACACATGCACAGCTGACACCTGCCAGACATCTAAATATAGAAACTGTATGAAATTAATTAGTTATAGTTGCCTACATTTTTTATTTTATTTTTCCTGTGTTTTTTAATGACAGTGTGTGCGGCATGGTGCTTAGCAATGCTAAAAGGTAGCTTAGTAGTATATGCGATGGTATACTGGTTTTCTTTCTATCCAAATAGCTAAATAGGTAGAGTCATGGCCTAAAGTGCAGTCCCCAGCAGGCATATCTTTTTTTACATTTATTGCTGTGGAAATGTGTGAGGTGACCCAAAGGGTGGTTTAATTTAAAATCTAAATTGTTACATTTGGAAAAGCTGTGTGGTGCTAGGCACTGCTTAAACATAGTCAACAGCTACTCTTGTTATTGTGTTGCTTAGCTTTGCTAAAACACAGTTGTGTGACTTTACATGATGCTCAGCAAGTAAGTAGGTTTGCACTATGCAAAGTAATGTGGTGCTTTTTTGAATGTTACAGTATGATGTGTAAGGGTGTGAAAGCAGCATATATTAAGGCCAATAGTTGGGAATTCTGCAGCATTCGTTGGAGTCTTACTAACCTGTTGATATGCCTGGGGGTGTTGGTGAGGGAGCACGCTTTCTGGAGCAGAGGTAGGGTATGCAGAAGTCCAGATTGTTTGTTGGACTCCAGATCTGGAACTACAAACCCAGACTTTTGCAGGGTGGTTACCAGGGCTCAGAATGTAAAGCTGAAGCCTGGGTTCAGTTGGCCAGAGATCATACCAGTGCTACTGGTATCCCCAGCACTGGTGAGCAGTGTTGTCACCACTATGACGACCTGAAGGGAAGAAATAGTGGAACCTTGGACACCTGGGTCCAAGAGGCTAGGGCTGGGCATGCCCCATACATGTTACTACTTTACTAAAATACAAGCTGAATCCCTGCAAAACTGGTATGTATAACATGTGCTTCTCTTCCAACAGCTGCAGCTGAATGGGCTTGGAGGAGCCCGGTCAGGATGCACTGTGAGTGTGGTAATTCTGGATATTTTCTGATAACTGTAGTGCAAAAAACAAAAAAGCAATGCCAATACTAATAAGTAATAAGGTTTAAAGCAGGATTATGGGTTGATAACTAATGTGTGCAAATAACTGGAGTAGGGCTGTATTCACTGCATGTGTGTTCTAATGTCACTGCAGTCAACTGTAAAAATGAAATAAATAAAGAATGCAAAAGTACTTACCTGATGAATGTATTGCACAACCCATAGTACAGTTCAGGGCTGTCTTCAGGCCACTTTCAGTCAAATAATGCTCTGTACTCCTCCCACTCTAAGAACAAAGTGTATGGGTATGGTAGCCCATGTTCTGGGCAGATATCATGTGCATACTTCACAGATTCTAAGAAGCAATAACAATAAAGTATAAAACAGGATTGTGGTTTGATAAGTAATCTGTTCAAATAAGTGTAGTAGGGCTGTCTTCATTGCATATGTGTTCTAGTGTCACTGCAGTCAACTATAAAAGTGAAATAAATAAAGAATGCAAAAGTAATTGCCTAATAAACATATTGCACAACCCACAGTATAGTTCAAGGCTGTCTTCAGGCCACTTTCAGTCACGTAATGTTCTCTATTCCTCCCACTCCAGGAACAAAGTATATGGGTAATGTAGCCCATGTTCTGGGCAGATATCATGTGTATACTTCATAGATTCTAATGCGCAATAACAATAAAGTATAAAGCAGGATTGTGTTTTGATAAGTAATGTGTTCAAATAACTACAGCACAGCTGTATTCATTGCATGACTGTTCTAATGTCACTGCAGTCAATTGTTAAATTATGTGCCCATGTCCCCTGGAATAACAGCTTTTGAGTTCTACTCCCATGCCTGCCAACTAAGACATGGCGGTTGTCTAGTCTACTTAATATACACAAACCTTCCTCTCAACTGTCACGATATTTTGCAATGTAATGACAACTGCCTAATTTGTCTGGTCTGTGATTAGCAGATAAATGATTGCCTGGTATTTACAAATCCGTTTACAGAACACCTTGGAAGTTATGTACGTGCACATTATATGAAACAGTTCTGTGTAGTTGTGCACCTGCATTTGTTAGTACTTGGCCCATACTGACCCATGCTAACAGCTTGAGAGGTATGTATGTGCTACATCATCTATAGAAGAATTTGAGTCACTGTATTGACAAATGACACTGCACACCTGTAGAAGTATGTATCAGTAGCCTGTGTATTAATATCATCTGTAAATTCACTAATGGTATGTTTTTTTTCCCCCCAACCCCTTATCTTCTTTAATTTATTAATATTATCTGTTATTATAATTTAATATTAATATATTCTGTTTAACTGTTTTGTTGGCCTTATGGGTTATTTCATACTGGTTTGCTGTTAACATACTGACTGTTATGTTATTTAATGTTGTGTTCCACATAATATACCTTAATATGTATTTGGATTAATCAATATTATGTTCCATTATGTTAATAATAACATTGGTTTGGTTATTACTAACCTAAACTTATTGTTGTATCTAATTTACTACAGGGTGACAAGGTAGGCCTGTTCCAGCTGATCCACCTACCTTGGCTCCTCCGGCCATGATACCGGGGCCCAGCATGTCTGGGCCACAGCCTGGTGGTGCCCCCTCTGCTGCCCCTGAACTATCTCTGGCATCGGGTACTTCTGTCCTACAGGCCAGGCTGGGCCCCCTCTGGGAGTGGTGGTAGAGGGGGTGGTATTGTCACCCTTGGTGAACTACCAGGATTGGTGCACAAGATACTGTTCCATGGTTTTGAACACTGCATGTGCCAGATGGAGGGTATGCTTGCCACTGTAGTGAGGAAGCCTCACCCCGGAGCCCAGCCTCCTCCACTGCCACCCCAGGGACACTGACGGAGCAGTTCTAACAGTCCCATAGGTGGGGACTTGAGTCACATTGCTACCTTGTGAAGGCACCTGACACTGGGATTCCAAAGCACTCTCCCCATTCAAGGTGTTCACCCCCTTCTTGTGTCACACACCACCCCTGTTTGCTGTCTTGTCTTTCTTGTCTGTCTGCAAAAGCTTTCTCACCTTCCCAACCTACCTCCCCTAAGGTACCTGTTCCCCTTCCCCAACATTGCACTCTCACCATAAACAAAACGGGCACCTGTCCCAAAAAAAAAAAAAATATATATATATATATATATATATATATATATATATATATATATATATATATATATATATATAGAGCACTCCATTTCGCACATGTGTTCAGGACTCATGTAATTTGGTCCAGTTAGCTTGAGAAGCTAGTTATGTTGTCACCAACTCTTCTCTGTGGGCATGACAGTCCAAATTCATCTACAAATTCTGTCAAAGTGCACAGTTGCTGCTGTTGAAGAAATGGATAACTCTGGTTCTTACCAACACCCTTCCTGCACATCCCTACCTACATTCCACTATGTTTTCCCCCTGCTTGCGCCCCATTTCACCACTGTCCTATCTCTCTATTTTTCTTTAAAAGATTTTTTCCCATCAAGCCACACAGCATCACTAAGCTCAGTTAAATGGAGCTATATTGATATATTTGTTTTAAATGATAAACTCATACGAAATAAACACCTGTCCCCTATTTCTAACCCAAGACCATCACACCTGCAGACCACTGCATTAGCCAACATTGCCACATAGCTATTAATTAAAACAGGTGGTTTAAGCAAAACATAGTAATTGCAAGTTACCATCATTAAGCATGTTTGAGCAGAGGTGTGAATCGGGCCACTTTGCGCAAACTTACTGAAAGAGTAATGGAAAAACTGGTAGTGTAGCTTGGAGTCTGGTACAGGACTACACCACTAGAAAGCCAGACAAAGAATAATGGATTTAAGTGAGGTCTCTAATTTCAAGTAAATGTGAACTTTTATCAGCAACATGTAGAAGTACACCTGCTAAATCATTAATTACAAAATACATGTTCATCTGGGACTCTGGTGGAGAATACATCTCTATAAAGACAGGCACATAATAATGGATATAATAGAGGTATATCACAGCCTGTATGTGTGCACTTATATTTTCACAAATACATGTGCTGCAATAGTGACTCTGTAGCTCAGTCTGTTAAATGCTTTGCAAACAGTAAGTTTTGCCACACATGGTCCTGGGTTCAAATCCAGTGGTGTGTAGCATTTAAATTACATTATTGCGAAACCGTCAATGAATGAATGAATCATGCACTCTTTATCCACACAATGCATTTGAAATGCAATGTCTGCTTTTCAATGATGGAAGTCACAGGCCTGCAGATAAGAACACACTTGACATCTTCCTATAGCAACACTATAAGTGCATAGTGTCATGTTATACACTAATATACATTCACAGAGGATTTTAACCTAGGTAATGCAAATGATGCCCACTAATATCAGAGTGCACCACACAATCACTTCATAATGATATTACAGATTAGCACAGCTGCACAACTAACATACACATATGAAGGTCCTGCTAGTAACAAGGACTGCCAGCACATGTTCCAAATGATTACCATAATGTAGTACATGGTCTGGCAGTTGCCCAAATGGTTGACATAATGGTATACTTGCCCCTATGTTGCTCAAGGACACAACAAACTTGTTGCCTAGTACTCTGTTAGTGATACCATTGCCTAACATATTTACCTTAAACACATGCCTTAATTTGCAGTGGAATGGGTACTCCCAGACTGGCTCTACCTCTACAATAAGGCTGCCGCAGCTCCCACTGTTACTTTTATAGCTTGTTGTCCTCCAAAGTGTTCATGCTCTCTGCCCATGCCTATTGCCTGCAGCATCATCTACAGCCTGTAGCACACACATCTGTATGTATAAGTAGCTGCTACAGATGTGCTCACTGCAATGACATAGTATCTCGACCTCAGTAATGTCCAGCACAACATATCAGAAAGGGCTTCTAATAGGTTCATAGGTTCATAGGTAGGTACTGGGCTATCTGCCCGAAGGCATATATTAGCCCAGCCACGTTGTGCGGTATTCACCGCCCCTTTGGTTAGTTCCCTAGGCACTTGATCTAGCAGCTAGTACCCTTGGCCCCTATCTAGTAGAGCTGTTGGTATGATCCCTGGTGTGAACTTTCTGTTACCCATCCACTCATCAAAGTTCCTGTTGAAGAGTGATAGTGAGGTGCTCTGTCTTATGTAGATCGGGACCTTGTTCCATAGCAAAGGAAGTCTTTGTGAAGGGAATCTATCCCTCCAGCATGTTATATTCATTGTTGTGCTGAGGTTTATATCCCTAGAGCATGTAGCTCGAGTGGATTTGGTTTTGCTAAGATGGAGCATGTTCAACAGTTCTGGGTTGGACATGGCTTTGTATGTTAGACAGAGATTGCCTCTGAGAAGGCGGTATGCAACAGAGAAAAGCCTTAGATTTTTAATTGTGCTGCATAGGGCAACTGTTTAATGCCAGTAATCCTCTTAGTGAGGTACCTCTGTGGTCTCTCCAGCTGCTGGAGATGCCTAGCCAGGTACATACCAATTGGTGCATTGTACTCAATAATGGGTCTGATGAGGGAAGAGTAGAGGGGCACCATTACATCCTTGGATCTTGATGCAAACCCTTTCATGATCAGGTGGGTCACATAGAAGGATTTTCTAACCAGCTTTAACTAATCTACATGAAAGCCTTATATGTTGTTCAGTGGTTGCATGTCATTGGCTGATTATATCGCAAATCAAATGTGTTGGCTGCAATTAGCATTTCCGAACCAAAGATTAGTTAAGAGCCAATCACCTGGTAATGAGAGCTGTGTTAAAAAGGCAAACAGCTGGCTAGGGGAAGCAGTCTGTATGAGACTTTCTTCACACAGTAAATGTGTTACCAAAAACTTTATATATCTGCACATATCAACAGGTGAGTATTGTACTCCATCGGGTATGTAACCTTTTTGTTTACAACGTGATGGAAAAGTGTAAATATACTTAGGAGGAATGGGGACTACAGCAGTAAGCCTTTCTTAGAACTGTAATGATGACATGTCATTGATCTCCAGATTTGTTACACCTACAGAGGACATGCAATACATCAAGGGTGGAATGCATTTTGTCAATGTGGCATACTGGTCTAGTGGGAATGTACCTTTATAGTGGTTGCAATAGCACACTGCTATTTGCTTGGCACTGTTCTTTTGACATATTGTTAGGGGGGTTGCCCTTGAAGACACAGTACATTGGACTCCTGTGGTGGGTATGTGATCATACAGCAGTATCTGCCATGGCACAAACAAGAATAGCCTAGTATCTTAGTTGAATTCACATGTTTAGTATGTTTGGACACTGTGGAATATGACATGCATAATCAAGCAGTGGATGCTGCCAGCCATTCTGTTCTTGCTGTATCACCACAGAGTGTACTCCCATGTATGTGATCCTGACATGTGTTCCCATTTTGTTGTCTTTCAGGAAACATGTATTCAAGACACCATGCCCCTTTTATGGATGCTGAGAATGATATGCTTCTGGAAGGCCTCCATCAACACCATGAAATCCTACTGTCCAGGGGGATGCAAAACAGGGAACAGCAAGCAGCATCATGGGCTGACCTTGTCAGTCATGTTAACACCATAGGTTACCAGAGTAGGACATATGAGCAGGTTTGACACTGTGTGACAGATATGATAAATGCTGCCCACAGAAGAGCAGCAGCTGTGGCCAGGGATCATGGTGTCATTGGTGTAGGGCCTGCAGTGAAACAACTCCTCTCAGCCACTGAACAATTCCTGGTGAACCTAGAAACACATGACAGCTCCCTGGCAAACATTACACTGTATATTTTGGATGTGGGTGCCACGGTTTCCATGTCAGAGGAGTATACAGGAAGGCTTAGTTTGATCAGCATTGGAATAATGTGGCATTCAGTGTATCAGAGTGTACATACTTTTATGTGGGTGTCAGGTGTTTGTTTTTTGGGGGGGTTTAACTGCAGTTTGATTTTCATGCTCAGATTTTGATCAATGTAACAATTAATAAAGTAGCTGCTGTAAATGTGAGATATATGGACATATTACCCTGTTATAGTGCAACATGCAGTGGTGTTTACATTACTTCTCCCTCAACTTTTCACAGGTCCATCAGGAATCGGACAAGGCTGTGGTCCTGCCCC
This sequence comes from Protopterus annectens, assembly GCF_019279795.1. NCBI lineage: Eukaryota > Metazoa > Chordata > Ceratodontiformes > Protopteridae > Protopterus > Protopterus annectens. The sequence continues at coordinate 700,156,946 of NC_056747.1, forward strand.
TGGTAAGCACATAACTGTTTTTTTACAGATGTAGATTTACTGCAAAGTATTCCCTAAAGTGTCATCCCAGGCCTGCTGGCTAGATTGCTGTACTGTCAGCATGATTGCCAACTGCACAAATATTTTCTGACTGAATACACTTTAGAGTCATACCTATGCCTTGTAGATGTGACCACACTGATAGATGTGATAGCATTGTCAGGACATTACAGATTGCCATATGTGTCAACTGTTCAGAGTCTTTACAAATGTCAACAGTGTACCTCAGTGTTGCTGATGAGACCGCTGTTTAAATAGCTTTTATTTACAAGTAACTACAGATGTTTGAGGGAGAGTAATGTCCTCATGTCCTACTATATGAGGTTGGGGGTTAAACGGGTCTGTAATAGTGACAACAGTGAATAGAGCTTTACATATATTGCAACATAGTACTGCAGAACATAGTAGTGCAGGTATTAATGTACTGCTTTTCATTTTCTTATCACAGGTGACTGGGGGTTGGTCTCTGTCCCCTACAAAACCTGATATCAATGTCTTTTCTGACTCTGATTATGGTGGTAGCCAAAGTGAGGAACAGGTGGGGGTTCAGGGGCTTAATCTGTCCCAGAGGTTTACATCTCTCTTCTACCCTCATTATCACCTCACTCAGTAAGTATGCCTACACATACCCAGTCCCTAGATGCCACAGATATCAGACAGTCATAAAGTGGAGACATTGAACAGGATAGTGTGGTAACTACGAGTTCAGTAAGTGCTCATAGGAGGCCTTCTGCCCTTCCACCACCTGTTGCAGGTGTCTCATCACAGGTCACTCAATGTATGTCTTGGGCCATCATGAAGGCACAGGCAAGTTCCGCAAGGAACTCCAGTTGAATGCTCAGGGTTATGGATGCAGCACATTCTGACATCCATGACTTTCTCTACCGCAATGCTGATACACTAGATCATTTCACTGATGCAGTGGAAAGATGTTGGTCTGAGAAAGATCACAGAATATCTGTCTCGAAACGCACATTGTCTGTGATGGAACATCTGACTGGAGTTGAGTGTTGGGCTCATGGATATAGGTCAGCAACTCCATCTGCTGAGAGTCTACGTGGCTGTGCACAATCATGCTTCCATAGCGGCAGTGCATCCAGCACACTAGATCGGAGTGTGCTGTCCACACCAAGACATGGCAGGCCATGGGCTCATGATCCTGGATAGTCCCATGGAGGACATGGTCCCAGCAGACAGCAATGACTATCAGGTACTGGCACCACTTCTAACCTTGGGCATAGAGGTACCAGTGCAAGTCCTGGCAGAGTCAGTTCCCATATTCAGGGGCTGAGACAGTGTCAGCTCTACTATGCCCGCTTCAAAGCTGTCCAATATGCACACATGTAGGGCTAGCACTGAGCTTGACTGTGTTCATGCACATACTCATACACCACTGTCAAATGCAGGTCATCTACAGACACACATGGCACATTTTCATGGTCCATCTTGTCTGCTTCACCTCTTGACTCACACACATGTTGTTAACCTTTTGGGTCAGCCTAGGCCTCCTGCACCCCTGCACAACACCATGTGCAAGTGATATTACCTGTGCCACATCCCTGCCATCCTCATCATCGATGCAGGAAAATAAAGCTATGTGTCTGATGCACAGGGTGACTATATAAATTAATATGTAATTGTGTAATCCATTGTTGCTTTGCCAAGCTACTTGTACTGATCACTATCAGATACTGTATGCTGAATTTGTAATGAGTTAATGACAGTATTTTGTGTACCTTATGTTGTATGATGTTGTAATGGCTGTATACTTACACAATGAAAGGTGTGCCATGGCCCTGTTTATGGTTCAGTTTCAGGAGTCTGTAGGGTCACCTATGGATACACAACAGCAATAAACCCATAGACGTCATAACACAGAATGGAATGTCAGCACAGAAGAAATATGTCTTCAGCAAGGTACAGCACTATAGGTGCATGGCTGCATAGGTTCATATGTGTATAACAGGCTAACAGGGACAATGGCATAATTCAGCATACTCACACATCCCTAATCTGCGAAAAGGTATGATACCCTTGATAAGTTTCACCAGGGTTTCGGGAGCTAACACATCTACAAGTGGTGTTGATGGAGATGACCCATCTACAAATTTTCTGTGTCCATTACAGACATTTGTCCTACACCAGTTATGATTGTCTTTTTCTGCATCCCATTGTGTAACTTGCACATTATGTGCGGTACAGCAGACATGTGCTTCACATGCATGGGGAGCCTGTTACATAGGGTCTATATCATATTGTCGATGTCTGGCAACTTTGAAATTCTTAAGGTCGAACTTGAATGTTCGAAGTGTTAAAACTTTGAATGTCAAAACCAATCTACTTAAATATACCAACTCCGAGATTACACTACAGTGCAGTAAAGGGAAATCTTCCCTTCCCTCACTCTATGGTGATCTGTGCTATATGGTTCAAAGTTCTGACACTTCGAACATTCAAGTTCAACCTTTAGTGCTTCAAAGTTGTGAGACTTCGACATTATGAAATAGACCCTGTTACATATAGGGTGTAGTGTCCGTGTTACATACCTGTCTCTCCAGCATGTATTATCTATACCACAGTGACAGTGCAGGTGTGTAGAACAGATAATACATGTGTTAGTTCTGTCTTCGATAAGCGAGAGGTACACAGTGGGATCTGACACCTCCCTGTATGGCAGCCATACACATCCCCTCTCAAGCATGTAGGAGACACACTACATGGTCTTCACATGGACTGCATGGGACATGTTACCTACAATATGCATTGGTTTACCATGGAGCCTGTGTAGCTGCTACACCTGTAAGATATACCTGTGCAGTGACATAGCATAAGTGCCATTGCACTCAATGGTATGTGTGATGAGTGCCAAATACAGTATAAAGATGACAGTCTGGGATTTACATCCCATACCTTTCTGTATAGGTTGCACAAAATTGAATGGATCCCCACATCTTACTGACCAGTGAAAGTCAAAGGCTACATTACTCTCTGTGTCCATAAGTCCATGAGTAATGGCTCAACTGCTTACAGTGTGCAGGCTTTACTATATTTTCCAGGGGTGGATGACTTCCAAAAGGATAGTACAGTGAAGTCCTTGGCATTTACTATTTGTTATTGGCTCTGACAACACCTGAATATGTGTTTCAGGCCATCCTGGATAACTGCTGGTTCAGTGTGGGATTCAGTGACAGCTCCTAATATGCAATCACCTGCTAATGTAGTCAGTCAGGGGTCACTGACAATGGCTGTGACTGCAGTGAAGAGAATGGCTAGAAGGGGTATTGTAGCATAGGTCTATCCAATGCTATCTTCATAGATTATGACTATCAGACACATGGCTATCTGCCAGCTGACATACACAGTTTTCAACAAGGGCTGCTGGCCTAATATTGTCAAACACCTTGTCAGGCCATGGTAGGTGGAGAGAGTCATATTCCCCTCATCTTTTGCATAGTTTAACACTCAATGAGGTCCACCAGTTAAGGTAGGTAGGCATGATCTGCCTTTGAGCAAAACAAACTGCATTTGGTCCAGTGTTGGTTGGTGTACAACATTGTTATGTTTATATCCCTGCTAACTCCTTTCATGGCTTTACATATCAGATGACTGAGAGATCAGGGGACACTGCTTGGCATTGCATGCTAATTGTCCTCTGTGCAACTAAGTATTGCAGATACTTCCATCATGTTCCAAGACAAAGTCATCCAAGGTGTCTGTACAGTGCGCAGAGAAACAATGGGGGGAAGAGTGATATGTATACCCTGTGAAGGTAAGGCAGGAGGTTTTACACAGGTATTCTGCAGTTGGACACTACTCAAGTGGTGTGTATTGAAAGGACTCAGTTACCTTGTGAAGAAAGCAGAAAGCAAGTGAGTCCCCTGAATTGCTGGTGCCTGGCTACTACTAATGCTGGTCTCACCGCAACCACTCTCTTATGGGACACCATGCTCTGATACTTTTTATGTCATCACATGCAAAACATTACTACAAAGCTCATGGTGAAAAGCAGGACAAAGCCTGTTTGTTCATGCACATAGTTGTCACACATCATGAAAGGTTCTATAGGCTTCACATACCCTTCTCCAGGTAGATGCCTTGATTAGCAGCCTGAGCAATCAGTTGGCATTTGCATGTATTATGCCTTCTGTTCCAGGGTTGGTGGTATGTCAGTAGGGAACTGAGTAGATAGCAATTAGGAGTACAGTTGCAGCATCACAATATAATGTGCAATGTCCAGTGACATAGATGTGATCCATCATAGGTGATATTTTACAGCAATTCATGCATCCTGCCCTTCGACAGATTAATGATGGATATCTGCAAGACATGGCTGTGAGGCTGTCTGCAGAGGACTGACCACCTTTGGCCAAAGTGTGTCTATCTGCTACATGTCCTAGGTATGTCATACTGTACAGTAATCTTACCCAGAACACATGTCTGTGTTCCCACATCATGTCACACAACAACCAGTTTGCTGTCTAGTTGCTTGACAAGCATTGTATGCTTGCAAGGCCAATGTAATGTCAGCAAGGTTGAACAAGTCCCCTGTGCATGCGCAGGCATCCACATCTTCACTGCAAGGAGTGCCTACAAATGCTGTGTTTCAGGCTGTCAACCCCAAGGGTGTGGCAGCATGACCCTAAATTTGCTGGACTTGCACAGTGTCATATTTGTTGCAATGGTATTGGGACCAAGCCTATTAACAGTATTATGGTCAATAAAAGGTCCACATGGCTGGCAAAGCAATGTATGACACACTGTCATATCCTGTGTTACCTTAGGGGACCTACATAAATTTGACATGTTACATTTCACCATCTGTCATGACACTGCCTAACAATGGCATACTGTGACGTACACAGAAGCATGACTCTATTGCTAATGGCATTATCAATGACTGCTGATGACATGTGGAAAATGTACCACCCCTCTACTCCTATGCCACACAAATGCAACATGTGACATATGTGACTGTACTTCAAACCTTGATTCCATGGTGTCTCAAATGGCAGTCAGTACATGTGGCAATGAGTTCCACCTACACCCACATCACGCACACCTGCGTGTGTGAAGCTCCTTACCAGACATATTCCCAACCAACAGACACCTCAGAAAATCATACCTCTGGAGAGCACAGTACACATAATAGTTAAAGTACTACTGTCTCACCGGTCAAGCACCTGAGGCAAAACACAAAATCAAACCTATTATTCATAGATGATTACATCGTGAGACACATTGATGCCTGTGTCACCAGGCTACATATGTGAAAGGTCACAGTTAGCTGTCTGTGGGTTTACATGATACACCATAACACACATTGCTGCAACTCAAGGAATATCAGGTAACATAATGATGACATCATAGTTCCTGCAGGTATGTACAACTAGGGATATACATCACCAGACTGCATGCAGACACATGACTGAGCTTAGACACTCTGTGTCTCTTGCCGGTATGCCCATAGCTTTCAGCTGCATTTCACCCTCACCTAGGATGATGGCTCAATACACACGGAAAATTATGGTCTTCAATAATTACCTTAGCATGTGGTTTCATTGTAAGGGGATCCACTACATGTCTGCCTGGGATGACTTGCTCAACAGATGTCAATGCTTTGCCAGAGATGGTCTTCATCTCACACACCTCGGATGTTGAGTAATGGCCAAGGCTGCTGACACCCCCACAATACATCTTATATGCACTGTCTGAAAGGAAAACTTTCCAATGAGAATGCCATCTTCATGCGACATCATTGTTATGCTGCTACATGCTGAGAATGGTGCCACTAATCTCCCCTCTGTGGAAGGTGTACCCACCTTGGAAAATGCAGACATTTGTGCAGTCAAAGGCATCTGGTACATGGTTGTGGACAGTAACAGAGTCATACCAGACTATATGTCCTTCTACATTTTCAGACCACAAACTGGCAGTGTGCAAGGTAATGCAGGTGATGTATACATATTCATTCTGGAAAGATACACATAGGTTCATAGGTTCATAGGTTGGTACTAGGCTATCGGCCCTAGGGCCTATACAAGCCTAGCCATATCAATTCTCTGGTTATTCCTTCTCAGAATATTTACTGCCCTGGTCCCCTGTCTAGCAGGGTGACTGACATGATCCCCGGGGTGAATTTCCTATTTCCCATCCAATCAAAGGTTCCTTTTGAAGAGGGCCAAAGAGGCACTCAGCTTCACATGTATGGGCAGTCTATTCCAGAGTATGGGGAGTCTCTGGGTCAGGAACCTATCCCTCCAGCATGTTTTGTTCATTTTGATGACTAGATTTAGATCCCTGGAGCATGCATCTCTGAGCTATTGGGATTTCTTTAAGTGTAGCATGCCCAACAGTACTGGGTTTGACATGGCCTTGTATGTTAAGCAGACAACACCTCTGAGTAGGCGATATGTGACAAGTATAGCTGGAATTTTTTTAGATGGTCAGCATAGGGCATCTGCTTTAGGCCTGTGATTCTTTTAGTGAGGTATTTCTGTGGCCTTTCCAGTTGTTGCAGATGTCTTGTGAGGTACATACCAAATGGGGCATTGTACTCTATAATGGGTCTAATAAGGGATGAGTACAATGGGACAATGACCTCCTTTTTTTCTGGAAGAAAAGCCTTTAGTGATGAGGTGTGCCACATAGAAGGATTTCCTGACTGTTGTGGCTATGTGGTTATCGAAAGTGAGACCACTGTCCACCTGTGTCCCTAAGTCACTTATCACTCTTTCAGTGTTTAGTGTACTGCCACTTATGTGGTAATTCATGGGTACATGTTTTTTTCCAAAGGGGATAACTATACATTTCTTGGCATTGAGCTTGAGCCCATGGCTCTGGCACCAAGCATCTGTTTCGGTAAGGCCCTTTTGTAGAATATATACATAATTTGCAGATTCAATAATGGCTCCCAGTTTGCAGTCATCTGTGAACTTTGTTAGCCAGAGTCCCTTGGTGCTGGCCTGTACTTCAAAGAAGTAGATGCCAAACAAGAGCAGTTCCAGGACTGAACCCTGATCCAGATGTAGTGAAACACTTTGATATCCCAGAGACACTGCGGGTGCTATTCACTGCTGGAAGTGTACCCAATCAAGCCATTGCCAGCTACAGGAACATCTCCATGAATCCAGACATCCATTGTGCTTATTTGAATCTACTTTTGTATATCAAGATATATCGATACACCATGGTTTGGGGTGAAATTAAGTAACCACCAACTGTGCTGCTTAGTTGTGCTGAAGCTCACCTGCCCATAATTTAGTCCAAGTCCTTAACTACAGTGCCCTGGACGAGTGTCATGACATCCCCACAATGGGAGCCAATGTAGTGCATCATGTGTTTGCCAATATGGGTGAGCACTGCAGCCCCCCACTGTGAGGTCCTCCCTGGTGAGATCTGACCACAGATCAGCCTCAATAAAACTAAGTCTTAGACCTACGTAACTCCCCTTGCAGAAAATACAGAAATATACTTCGACAAAGCAATTTATTACCTTCTATAGGATGGTTTACATAGCTTGACTGCACTTCCCCCCTCCGATGGGACAGGCAAGTATGCAGAGCTATACACTCATGCATTATTTAAGCAACAGTACAACTGCTTAGACTCGGCTGTACTTGATATGAGGAACCCAAGCTCCTCATGGCACAGCAAACCTGCCTGGTGGACAACTGCCATTAGAAGGTTTTACAATAAGAGGCTGACAGTGCTATGCGACAGTTGGGGTGTGGGTGCCCCCTAAAATGGAGACACAACCCCCTCAGCTAAAACAAGCACACAGTGTTATTGTGACGTTGTGCTGAAATAATATGTGACAAAATTATCCTCACCCACAAAGCAGAACCATAATACACAGTGTAGTTACATGTGTAACCTCAGAGGACAGACCCAGCTTGCTGGTGAACTTGTACTTAATGATACCACATATAATGGGTCTGTACTCATAGCTAGCCTGTTGTCCCACAGGTTCTGTGTCAACTTCACTCCCCTGTCACCACCACATGTGCCACATGACATTCCTACAACCTTTCCCATACCTTCCATATCTACAGAGCAGGTCATAACTGGCCTCTCTATGGGGATACACAGCATCTGTTGGACTTACTAACATCCCAGGTTGCATGCTACATGAGATGCAACAAGGATTACTAACACCACTGGAAACTCCTTGCAATCATACTGTAACCATTGGCTGCATACCAGCTGACTGGACAACAGCAACTGTTATCTCCTTGCACAGAGGTGGTGCATCCACCGACCATTGTAACTATTGACCTATTTGCTGGAGTAGCCATATCTGTATGGCCATGGGGCAAATCATCATGGAGCTGAATAGCAAACATATATGTAATCTACAAACAGTTGACTGTACAAAGTTTGGATTTCTGACAGGAGATTATGGCTGTTAAACATGATGGAAATGTCTGAGGCAGTCACCAAGGACCTGGGTGAGGGAACATATGGGCATACAACTCTGTGAACATAGCCAAGCCATGTGACTCTCTCCCCCACTTAGGCATCATTGACAAAAGCACCCACTTAAGCATCCATGGTAATAGCATTACAGGGGTCACTAAGTGGTTTGGTGATGAAACACATACTCAAAATAAGGAAATCCACCTCCAATAGCTGATCTGTAAGCAGCAGTATTCAACACTCCTCAGTCCTGGGTCCTGTACTCTTGGAATCCATTTAACCACAATACAAGCAAAAACTGAATGCCTGTGGCTGACAATGCTGGCTGATGCCTGCAAACTGTGAACGGTCATAGAATTCGTTAGTATGTCAATATCCTACAAGAGGGTGTTAATGAACAAATGCCTGTTGACACAATAATGGCCATAAACTCCATGCAAATATTTATGCAGTATCATTTCCATCGGTAACACCTATGTTCCTGGTAAATAGCACATCAGTAGCAACATCTGATGTACATACTCAGGGGTAACAGACCTGGCCACACAGGCCCGATGACACACGTTTACACCTCATGTGCCTGAGATCACCATGTCTCCCCAGTGGTAAGGAAGGAATCATATGTCATAACTGAGGGCACTGTCACCCAAAATTAATGTACTCATAACCTCCATGTACTCTTCCCTCAGCATGTCAATATTTAAGTGCAATGGCCATTTGATACTGTACCTTTCCAAGCACTACTGGCAAGTGCACACAACACAATGGTCCCTCACAAGGGCACTTCACATCTTCAGTATCTGTTCAATGAGGATCATCTGAAATCACTGTCATTGTAGCCTGTGGCATACAGATTACTCAGAAATTATCTCTGCCTTGCATACGGGGCGATGTGTGACCTTGCTTGATTGGAAATGCTGCATATCTGTAGGTGGCATGGTACATGGATTACGCACTCTAAGGACATTAATCTGGTATGTGACATTAGTAATACTTGCTGCTGGGAGAAATATGTCTAGCAGACTTTAACACACCTTTGAAACAGAATCCTGCCTAATAGCAAACAGAGCACCTCAATGAACCTTATCAGATGGTATCTACATGATTGCCTGGGCAACCATCATTTCACCACAGGGCTTCTGACTGTGTATCTCATGGAAAGGGGCAATGTGTGCTGATCATGTAAATAAGAGTATAAACTTGGCTAGGATTGTGAGGGCTGTAGGATCATTATGCTACTAAAGTTCAAAGACCTTATGATTCCATAAGCTGATGTAAAATGCTCTAACAGCTGCACATATAAACCTGGCTAAACTGAGGATAACACCCCTTCCAATTACTGTTTGCAGCACATGGAACAGAAAAAACACATTCCATGTTGGCTGCATGCAGATTAGAACACTTACCTATCTAATGGTACACACTACAGATTACAGTACATGACGCATGCACTACACCTCATATCTGCTGTTAGTATCTCTTAAGGACATCTTATGCTTGATGACATCAGCAGGCCTAGTTGTGGTCAGGCATTTAGCTGCCTACATCACCTGCTACAACCAAATACTTCAAAACTCTATCTCTTGCTAAGTTACTGAGGTGATCACATTTATGTCATACAGAGATACACACACTAAGATTATAACCCCTACTTATCTAGTCTTACACACTACAGATCACAGTACGCATTGTACATACAGCAGTTTAAGTCTGATATCACAATAGCAGCTGGTAGTCTTAAGGTAGATGACATCAGCAGACCTTGTAGAAGAAGACAGTTTGGAAGCCATCAGAAAATTACAGGGCCAAAAATTGCAGAACCATTGCAGTTTGATAGTCATTGAGGGATTCTCAGTGGTTTTGCATGTGGATACACACACGCCAAGTGGCCGGGAGTGAGATTGGAACCCCTAGCTATCTAGTCTTACACAGAATTAATTTCAAGTATATATCTCACACACACCACAGCTGACTTCTGTTTTGCACATGACTGCAGGTGAACTACTTGTGGATTACACAAACTAGGCTTCTGTTGAACAGCATCTGTGGCATGCAGAGTGATATTGCTTTGTACTGTTATCTGCATCTAGTAGCCTAGCAGTCTGATAACTGTTATTTATCCTAGCTATGTGGCTACAGTTACCAGTTTGGCAATATGTGACTGTTTGCATTTGGATAGGCAAGCCTGTGGGCAAGAATAATGTGCCCTGTCCATGTGTGCATAGACAACATTATACATTACACCACCTACTCACCTGTTGCTTATGTGTGGTGGCATCCAGCAGGCACAGAGGTCTGTAGGTAAGTGCATGCCCAGAGGGTTTGTCAGTACTTATAAACTGACTCCAGCCAGCACTTTCCTGTACTCCAGCCGGGATTTTGTGTGTTACAGACAATGACATCTGTCACTGTTTCTGCAGTACTGCACTTCACTCAAATTGTCCATGGCATTCTTCAGCTGTCTGATGTTATTAATATGTGATAGACGTTAATAATGTTACACGACACACAGATTGACAGTCTGTAAGAAAAAAAAGCAACATAATAATACTGCAAGTCCAAAAAATGTGGATACTTCCAGATTAGAACCATCAACACCAATGTTAACTTCCCTAATCAACTGAGTCACACAATCCGCCAGACAGAAAGGAGTCATTCATCACACAATCAACAACATAAATATGTATGTTGTCATTCCTGCGTTAAGTGAGACATACAATATATAATTAGTTTCTATGTTACTGCCCTGAGATTGCCTGGACTGCTGATATACCACTGATGAGTTACTGTTAAAGCAGTTATAAGGGAACACTGCTGTGTTGTGGGTTGGGGAACAACACCGCATGTTCTGCTGGGATTTACAGTAGTCCGAATATCATGTAACCCCACTGTATAACAACTCCCTTGACTGATGTAGTGAATATTCCATGCATGAGGCCTAGTCAGTATTAAAGGACACATGACAGTGGACTGGGTATCTGTAGTCCCATGTGGATGTTACTTCTGTCCAAATAGCCCACTATATTTACTTGCATAAATGTAGAAAATTCAGACATACAATACCATATCATACTAATCCTTAGAAGTACTGTGTAGGTTAGAAACTTACCTTGTGAATGCAGCAGTTGACAGAACTGTAGTTCAGGGCTGTCTTTGTCTGATGCAAGCAGTACACAGCCAGTACATGGATAGATACAGGTTGTGTGAGTTGCCTGGCATCAAGTTTAATATATGTATGTGAGTAGCAGTAAGGTGTCAGTCTCGAGGTTCCTAGGTTGTCAGTGAATGTGCTAAGCATTGTCTATTAGCCAAAGCCAGGGCATACTGAGCATGCCTATGTCTGCCTACAAGGACATAAGCAGTGGGTTCCTCCTCTGAGTCTTCCTGTTACTGTGGCTGTGGTGATCTAGGCACTGGTGGGGATCTGTGTAACCCTTCCCTTTGCTGTTCCTGCTGCAGCTATTTCCGCAGGATCAGATTGTGTAGCATAGCACATACTGTGAATATATGTGCGCTTGTGGCTGGAGAGCAGGGCTCCACCAGATATATCTATATCTATATCTATATCTATATCTATATCTATATTGGCACCAGAACTGTGACTTCAGAAGCCCAAACACGTGCTCTATGATGTTCCAAGTTTTTGCATGTGCCTCATTATAGCATTCTTCCATTGGTGTATGTGCATTTCTGATGGGTGTCATCATCCATGGTTCCAGGGAGTAGCCAGCATCCCCCAGTAAATGGCCATATGGGATGTCCCCACTAGCAAACATCTGGTACAGCTGTGATGCATGCCAGATATGGGAGTTGTGATAACTGCCAGGGCTGCCAGCACACACATTCAAGATAATCTCCTGGGCATTGCATATGACCTGGCAGTTGATGGAGTGGTACCCCTTGCAGTTGATGTAGATTCTACCCTCCTCACTGGGTGGTGCCTTGATGTGTACATGAGTGCAATGTATGGCATCTAGTACCTCAGAGTAGTGTGTTACATGGTAGAAGTGTTGTATATTGCTGCCCCTCACCTCAGCAGTGAGGGGAAAGGATATGTGCTCATTGGAATGTGGTAGCATGGCATCCAGGAACTGGTGGAGTATCCTGGATGCCGATGCCTGTAAGACCACCATCATGTCCCTTGTTGGTCTTTGAAAAGTATCTGTAGCTAGTATCCTAAGGGCTACTCATACCTATGTTTCCACTGGGATGGGTTCCCCTCTGTTGGTTCTGGCTCAAAGCTGAGGGTGGCAAAGCTCAGTGACCTCTTGTAATATGTCCCTGTCCACTCTGTAGTGTTCTACAATCTCCAGCTCATGTAGTTCCTGGAAGGTTACCCTGGGCCTGAACACTCTTCTCCTTCTCTGACTAGGCCTATTGTCAGCAGCACCAGCAACATTGACTTCAGCATCTAGCACATACAGATGGAGCAGACCTGCAGTAGCCCCTAGCATTATCTCAGTTAAAATTTCCAAGTCTGTACTCCAATGGTCAAGAGTATTAGGGGGAAAATCAGAATGTAGGGTGGGTGCATACTTTATACGGCTCTGCTGTAGGTCCAGAATGTGTGATTGGCTAACTATGATTCATTCCACCTACCTACAATATAATTAAGATCATTTAATGGCCATATTTCAGTGTGTGACACCACCTGCAACTCTCTTTCGAGCAGCATAGCTTATACAAAGGTCAAAATCAATAATTAAATACATCCAGTTTTGAGAGCACACTCACCCATGTGGCGTACCAAGGAAACACGTGCACCTAAGCTTAAAAGAACCTAGAAGTGAGAGGACAGCCCCCCCCCCCCCGATGTCAGCCACATCCTGTGTAAACATCAGCATGGTGTAAGACCCTACACAAAGGTGATATGCATACATAAACACAAAACCAGGAACTGCAAAACACCAACCATAAACAAAAGTAAACCAGTTCCGACAGAACACTTGAGTGATGTTGACAGTAATCCACAAGGGTGTGTTGCATAAAAATAGTAGATTTATTGAGCGCGCTTTCGTCTTAGAAACCAAGACTTCATCAGAAAACAGTTACAATTCAAAAACACAGTGCTTTTATACCCTTTAGCTAATGAAATAATTAATTAGCAATCAATTATACATCTCCCCTGTCATACTTAAAGCAGCGTACCAATATTTCATGATTTTAAAATGTTTTAAAAAACTACAAGAAAATGAAGCTATAAAAATACAATGAAATAAGATGCTAGTACATTATATATAAATTGGTGACAATAATAATAATAAAATATAATTTAATATATTCCATATACTTTGATAAGAATAAAATATAACTTTTCCTACATAAAAGAAAACATTTAAAGCTTAAATTAATGATATTTTAATACAGGCATAATACTACATGCTTCATTAATACCTGGGGGGTGGGTGGAATTCAGTCTTAGCTGCCACTTTAACTCTTCCCTATCTAACCCGTTTTTCCAATCACCACTCCTGATGTCATTACCAAGGTTCTCAAGAGTACCAAAAAGAAAAGTTTTACATAAACTTTTACCCTTTAAATGCTTGTAGAGAGCATTATTATCATCTTCACGTCTAATGGCAAAAAGGTACTTGTAGATCCGTCTATGCTAAGCCCTTTCAGTTTTGCCAACATAAAACTGTTGGCAATTCTGACAAATAGAAATATAAACCAGTTGCTTGGAGCCACATGAACCTCGATTCAACCACACCTTTCTCTTAGGGGAACCAATTTCCACCCAGTCAACCCCTAAAATATATGAACAGTATGCACAGGAACCACAACTCCTAGTTCCTCTTGATGGATCAGTTATTTTTATGGGATGTTCCAGTAAAAACTTGAGGTTATTGTTAGTTTTAAACACAAAGTGAGGTTTTTTGCCTACAAAGTCCATGAGACCATCCTCACCCTTGAACATTACCCAATTTCTCTTCACTATTTGTTGAATGCCCTTACTGAGTAACCCATATGTCAAAACACCTCAAGTTTTTAATGGAACAGCCTATAAAATAAATGATACATCAAGAGGAACTAGGAGTTGTGGTTCCTGTGCATACTGTTCATATATTTTAGGGTTGACTGGGTGGAAATCGGCTCCCCTAAGAGAAAGGTGTGGTTGAAGAGAGGTTCATGTGGCTCCAAGCAACTGGTTTATATTTCTATTTGTCAGAATTGCCAACAGTTTTATGTTGGCAAAACTGAAAGGGCTTTGCGTAGACGGATCTACGAGCACCTTTATGCCATTAGACGTGAGGATGATAATAATGCTCTCTACAAGCATTTAAAGGGTAATAGTTTATGTTAAACTTTTTTTTTTGGTACTCTTGAGAACCTTGGTAATGACATCAGGGGTGGTGATTGGAAAACAGGTTAGATAGGGAAGAGTTAAAGTGGCAGCTAAGACTGAATTCCATCCACCCCCCCCAGGTATTAATGAAGCATGTAGTATTATGCCTGCATTAAAATATCATTCATTTAAGCTTTAAATGTTTTTTTTCAGTAGGAAAAGTTATATTTTATTCTTATCAAAGTATATGGAATATATTAAATTATATTTTATTATTATTATTGTCACCAATTTATATATAATGTACTAGTATCATATTTCATTGTATTTTTATAGCTTCATTTACTTGTAGTTTTTTAAAACATTTTAAAATCATGAAATATTGGTACGCTGCTTTAAGTATGACAGGGGAGATGTATAATTGATTGCTAATTAATTATTTCATTAGCTAAAGGGTATAAAAGTACTGTGTTTTTGAATTGCCACTGTTTTCTGATGAAGTCTTGGTTTCTAAGATGAAAGTGCGCTCAATAAATCTACTATTTTTAAGCAACTCGAGTGTTCTATCGGAACTGGTTTACTTTTGTTTATGATATGCGTACATAATTACTTCTTTCTGCTATTCAATAACTCCACCTCATTTGTATATAAATCTGTGTTGACAGCACGGAAACTACACACTTCATAGTCCTATCACCTTAGCAACAGCAGCAATGCACCATTGTAGGGACCCCACGCAAGGTCCTATAATACATTTATGTCACATAGTATAAAATTCATTTTTTTCCTTTTTTTTTTTTCTATTAAGCATGTTTGCACACTGCAGGGCGTAGTGCAAGCATGCAGAGAATATTAAAAAAAGATTATTAATTTAGCTTATTCCCTTAATCTTCCTGACATCTAGAATAATAATTTTGCTCATATTTGTATGTGGTATTACATTTTCAGGGGATTTATGTCCACATTTCTAGTGTTTTACACCCCATTTTGTCTGTCTAGACTCCCCTATGTGGAAGTTTTCTGCATACACTAAGGACACTGACACCGGGTCCGAACAGATGTCTTTCTGTTTGTTGGATTATCTATCTGCCTTATTTGCATGAGATTCACCTGCTTGTGAGGCAATTTGCATGCCATAGAATTTTCCATGTCTGCGTGTGTGTACTCACCACTCAGCAGTGCTTAATGAATCTTAATATGTTCGCATCTGTGTAAGCATTGCGGCGAGATACCTACACAAAAAAAACACATGTAGGCTTTATTAAATTCCCCCCACTCATTTATCTAGATGTATGATCATCAGATGAGGAGAAAGCATTTATGGAATTTGAAAAGTTACACTTTTTTCCCAAACTGCAAATTTACTGCAGACATCATGAATTAAAATATACAGTATACAATGACACTGTAACTGATGCTACAACAATAACGCATTGTAGAACTGACCAAGTCTTGAAATTAAATAATTATCTGGTTTATCTGAATTCATACTTGGAATAAATGACATCTGACTAGTAAAGTTTAACATGACTGCAAAGTTTTGTCTACTAATCATTTTGAATATCCTAGATTTTATTTTTTTATTTACTATTGACTTAATATAATAAATTTAAACTAAACATTTTATGTGATTAGTTAATATTCTGTCTGGTTTAGTTAAGCCTGCTTTACTTTTACTGGACATTAAGAACTCATATGTGCTGTGTAATGCTGGAATAAAACTATCTGATCAAGCTGCAGGCTACATAGTTATAGATTCATGATTGTTGGGGTCTGGTCATGAGAGTAAAGCCAGAGTGCAACAGTGGTCTGGGCACATTTCGTTTTAACATTTTTGAAAAAGTGAAAAAAATATTTAAGATTTGTGTTCATATTTAGGTAATACTAGATTTTATGTTCAGACTATAAGCTGGGCTTGCTTTAAAAAATATGAAATGTTTTTCTTTTACATTAATGCAGTAGCTTAATTTATAAGGACAGATCAGGGATTACAAATGCAATGATGTTTTCTATAAGATGCAGCCTAACAGGAAAGTACCCAGTTCAGGGTAGCACAGGAAAGTGAAGTGTGGAACTATGTTATGACATTGCTTGTAGAATCCATGTAGAATCAGACAAACCAGACAATTTTTATAGATTAATTTTTTTTTCTGCTCTGGTCTTTCTGGGTATGTGTTTTTGCTGAAGTAAAGACAGTCTTTCTTTCGGCTTTTTCCTGGTTAGGGGTCGCTACAGCAGAACTCCGGTCCGCTAATGACTGGCAGTAGATTTTTACGTGCCAAGTTGCCGGACCTGATGCACAACCTTCAACGAAGGTACGCCCATTCACACATGTCTCCACACAGAAGACGCTCTAGCTGAGAATTGAACAGGAAAACGTCTTATTGTGAGGCGACAACGCAATGACCCCTAAAAAATCAAAATAAAAGCTTTGCCATTTTGGTGAATCCTTTGAACAACTCACTTACTCTTATTTTGGCAGGGTTTAAATGTAGATTATTGCACCTTGCCATTATATTTGTCTCAGTCTCAGAATGTTATGACAGCAGCACAGATTCACAATCATGCTGTAATATTCTAACAGATTTTGGAGTTTTTTTTTTTTTTGGTTACTTCTATTTATAAGTGGTGAGTTGCTCTCAGCCTTTAACCCAACTCAATCTCCTTCTTAAAAAGAATGATGTAATTTGGGGGAGGTTCAGGGTGGTAGCCTCTGTTAAACACAGAAGTAAGGAAATTAATTATCTTTCTATCGCTTTTCCTTAAACACACACACACACACACATACACACACACACACACACACACACACACACACACACACACACACACACACACACACACACACACACACTATACTATATTATTCACCCATTTTAGTGCAGAATATCCAACTTAGCTCCAAAAGTAGTACAATGCAGGAAACTAATTACAGTGAACACTCAGTCTCATGTAATGACATTACTTTGCATTCTGGGTCTTCAGTTAATAAAGGTCAAATGTTTTATGTAATCACCCTTGGCAATAATTGAATGTTTGACCTTTTGGCATGCCCAAGGTATACAGCTCATCCTATACAGCCCTCCCTGCTTTCATTTCCTTGTGCATGTTTCTTCCTTAACAGAAGAGATCTCAGTTTAAAATGTGCAATACCTTTCACTGGGTAAGGTACTCTGCTATACCAATTATTTTAGAGGAAGAGCAGCTGTAGTCTATACGAGGATGTTAGGTGAATTAGAGGACCCGGGCTTTGTTCGGCCCACGATATTACAGCTGAAGGTGAATAATTAATAAAAGGGAAGAGTCAGAAAATGGACTGCCACAGTCATCAGTAATTGATCTGACTTACTCCGCATGCTGTACTTCTTCTCTATGCTGTCACACAAGTATTTGGATAAAAGATGATATGAAGATTATAAAATACAGTATGAAAATACAGAATCATACTTCCTCTTTGCCTTACTTTAAGAGTAGCTGATCCTCAGTGCTGCTCATGGCTGCTGTTTGAAACAGGTTTATGAAAGAGCAAACATATTGTACAATCACCTGTTTGCCATTCAAGTACTAACAAATGAAAAAAAACACACTCTCATGTACATTATCAAAGAGCACACCTATGTATGCAATCAGTAAGGCTCCCCAAGATATTAACAAAAAAAAATGCTTGCAAACCTTTACATTGCCTACATCAAAGATAAGGGCAGATTATGTTAATTTCAACTCAGCTCAGTCCTTTACAAACCTACATCCCCTACAAATTAGCAGTTTACAAACATACCCACCATGGAGTACTTTCTGAAGGGAAGGTAGGCAACTACCAGAAAAGGATCAATGACCAGTAAAAATTCACACATTCAAAGGATTTAACTTAGCAAGTGTACATATAAGGAGGACAAATATGAAATGGACAGAATTATGGCCACTATTTTTTTGCAGGGACCTACTGAAATGCATCAATGTAATAATTTCAGTAGGTCCGTGGAAGAATGTAATACTAACATTACTTCTTGTTTATGCTCTTTACATTTAGGAGTAGAGGGATAAAGCCCTGACTATGATATGGTCAAACAGAGGTCAATTAGTGCTTCTAGGGTTTGAGGCAGCTGGCAGAGAGGATGGGCATGCATACAGTAGGGAAAGTGGGGAGGTAGAGCTGGCTACGGGATATAGCAGTCCTTCTCTCCAATGAGCAGGCCCACAATCTGGTGTGTGTGTGTGTGTGTGTGTGTGTGTGTGTGTGTGTGTGTGTGTGTGTGTGTGTGTGTGTGTGTGCGTGCGTGTGTGTGTGTGTGTGTGTGTGTGTTGTTCTCTAAGCTGAAGATTGGCAGTAGCCTTCACTAAGAATATGTAGATGGAAAGGCATTATGGCTCGTGTGGTAATGTGGGTTACACTTCCTCTATGACAAGCAGAGCAAATATTCTCATTTCCAGAATACTTGTGGCGATACAAATAACCCTCTTGGCTGCCTGTATGCAGGGGTGTAGCCAGAAAAATCCATTTTGTACTCATAACCTCTTTTTACTGCCCCCCCCTCACAACTCACTTGAAATTTCAAACAAATAAAAAGATCTATCAAAATGTTGCACCCCCCTTGCAATTAATAAATGTACACATCATTTTCAGAGGTTCCCTCTAAAACTTTCACAATATTGTTTTCAGATTTGCAATCCTCTCTGTAAACGAGTTATGTACTAATTAGAGGCATTAATTTAGACAGTTGTAAAAATAATATGGCCTGAAAAAAGTTACAATGTTCATGGGTGATGCAAAGAAAAAAATGTACTCTATAGAGCACAAAGTGAATGCTTGGCTACACCCTTGCCAGTATGATGGCCTGTATGATGGCTGTGAAAAAGATAAGTTTGAGTCTGATTGCCTAGGCTTGATGGTCAACTGGAGTGAGAGCAAAGTTCATAAAGAAATGTATCAATGTAATAACTGTGTAGCAACATATGAGAAGTACTCAGGATGGCTAGTTATATACATTGCTTCTCAGTCAGAATAATTGTAAGAGCTCAGTTAATGTAGTGTAGTGCAAATAACTGACTGTTTTCCCTGTAGGTTTCACCCTCATCTAAATCCTTTAGATTACATTACATCTCAGCTAGTTTTTGGCTATGCTATGCCTGCAAGCTTCCCAAAATGATTACCAAGAGGATTTCCTTTTCCTTTCATTTACTTGCGGCTGTAGTTGTTTTATAATTTAGTACACCCACCCTTTCCCCTTCTGCGAGGCTAATCATGATTATGCTTTACCTTACAGAGGGTAAGCCTGAGTGCAAATCGAGGCAGTGAGTTCTGGTTAGGAACTTCATTGACTGTTTCTGATAAGTTTGAGACCCTACTTGAAAGCCATTCCACACAGCTTCACTATACTTAGCTGTGATTCCTTCCCCTACCCAACCCCCATCCCACCTACTCCCCACAGAATTTCTTTTGTATACTCCTTACTCCACCCCCACATCATTACCCAAACATAATTTATATTTCACAGCAACTCTTCAGCTAATATCACCAGTAAAACTAATCAGACATGCAACCAGGTCTCCACTAGTCATACCACTAATGAATTAATTCTGGTTTGCTGCTACCTAACCTCTCAATCTGCTATACAAATAATAAGATGTAGAACATCATCCTGCTACATAACTGTTTTCTGTGATTCTAATTTGCACAACCACCTTGATGGCCTACATAATATTTCTTGCTCAAATGTCTATCACTGAACTATTCTACTCCCAATCAATAAAGGTAAACCTATTAGAAAAGGTAGTGCAGGTAGGTGTAGGTACTACAGATAGTGCAGGTAGGAGTAGGTAATGCAGGTAATGCAGTTAGGTGAAGGTAGTGCAGCTAGGTGTAGGTAGTACAGGTAGTGCAGGTAGGTGCAGGTAGTGCAGCTAGGTGTAGGTAGTACAGGTAGTGCAGGTAGTGCAGCTAGGTGTAGGTACTACAGGTAGTGCAGGTAGGAGTAGGTAATGCAGGTAATGCAGTTAGGTGAAGGTAGTGCAGCTAGGTGTAGGTAGTACAGGTAGCGCAGGTAGGTGCAGGTAGTGCAGCTAGGTGTAGGTACTACACATAGTACAGGTAGTGTAGTTAGGTGAAGGCAGTGCAGCTAGGTGTAGGTAGTACAGGTAGTGCAGGTAGGTGCAGGTAGTGCAGCTAGGTGTAGGTACTACACATAGTAGAGGTAGTGTAGTTAGGTGAAGGCAGTGCAGCTAGGTGTAGGTAGTACAGGTAGTGCAGGTAGGTGCAGGTAGTGTAGCTAGGTGTAGGTACTACACATAGTACAGGTAGTGTAGTTAAGTGCATGTGATACTTAACACTCACAATGATGCTTTAACACTTCTCATACTGCTAATATCCAGCCTTCTTTGCCACCTTCTTATCACAAGTTCAACATCTAGCCTGAATGCAAGTGCTACATCTCAATTACTTAAAATAACCTTGCAAAATTCCATTCCTCCTTGGTGGACTAGCTATCACCAAATTACTAGTCCCACTAACAAAAGTTGCATGCCTCCAAATTATTAAGCTCCTTAGCAAAACAAAACCTCTTTGAATATGCCCCAAAGTCGATATATTCCTTCAGTTTTTATAGTGGCCACCTTCCTACAGTCCAGCGATATTGACTAAATGCTGGCCCAATGAAATATACACTCACAATGACCCCTCAAGCTGTGGACTTGACCATAGGCTATTCTAGTGCCTGCAGTCTTAAGAAGTGGACATAGTTTGAACTGTGGATCACAGCACACCACAACAAAATCATTAACATCACTGAGACCTTGCTTAAGAATGACTCCTTAATTCCAGCACCTTTAAAATAAAAATATACCATCTTCTCTGACAATAGAATTAGATGTAGGCCAAGAAGAGATATAACAGTATTGGCTAACAAAAGACCAGCACTTAGCCCAAAACTTCTGTGAACATCTAACACTGACTCTGACAAAGATCCAAATTGTCTATTAATGCAATTACAGTTCAGAGTAGTTGCAAATGTATTTTTTGCAGTGATCCTTATCCCCCTCTTCAACCACGGCCGTTATTTCGTATAATTCAGTGTGATCTAGCTATGACTCACAGGGGCAAAGTCTCCTCTCCTCTTTCTGTCAGACTCACCTCATCTCACAGACCAAGCCCAACAAAATAGTGAAGATTCACGCTATCATCTCATCTCATCTCACAGACCAACAGACATAATAAAACTCTACATTATATGTCTTACTTCTACAGCAGGGCTAGCCACCTGGAAATATGAATATTAGCTTTAGATTATGGTCACTTGATGTGACATTCCAATCACATCTGCAAAATATAAAATAGTTTATCAAACACAGAGGTGTTGCTTAGAAATTATGAAAAGCTGAATGTACTAATGAAATGGGGCATAAAGAATACCTTGAGCTTCTAAGTGAAGTTAGGACCAATATCCACAATCTTAAAGCAGTGTACTTTAGAGAACTGCAAACAACAAAGCTGGGACATACGAAGCAGTTCTGGCACACATTTAAAATCTATGGTCTATAAAGTTTTTACCAAACTACCCACATAGGTGTCAATTAATAGTGAAATAGTAGATAATATTATGATCAGTGTCACTTCACCACCTACATCCTATACATCCATGTTCAACAATACCTCTACCCTATCACCTTCCACTCACCTGTCCAAACACCTGCAATACCTACCATTCTGCCATTTTACTTTAAACAGACAAAGCACACGTTAGAGACTCATTAGACAAAACTGACTGCAGCTACAGCCCACCGTTCCACACCATCCATCCATCCCAAAATACTAAAACTATGTGTGATATACTGTCTTCCCCTTTTCACTTTATTAATGGTCAACCACTCAGTGCATAAGCCATGTCATATAGCTTTAAGCATGCTTTAATTACTTGACTACCCAAAAGTCCCTCTCCCTCCACTCCACCCAGTTGTTGGCCAACTGTCAATCTCTATTCTCTTGCAGAAATCTCGAAAAGCTGGTATAGAGCCAACTCTTAGAATATATAACAAAATACTATGTGTCACCAAATGTTATATATCACAAACAGGCAGCACAGCTTCAGAACTAAATGCAGCACACTGACAGTTATAAATACATTCACTAATCAAATGTATATAAGTATGGAGCTAGGACTTTTAACTACATCAGCATTCCTGAACACGAAACAGGCCTTTGAAACATTTGACTTTAAATTGCTACTTAACAAATTGTCTGCTGTTGGTTTCTCAGATGTAGTCACTCTAGTTTAAAAACTTACTGGCAGGAAGAGCTTTTTAGGGTTCAAACCGACAGTCTGAAACAAGTGACACATACAGAGGTGTGCCAAAAGGATCAGGTTTAGAATCTTACTTATTTTCATTAGTGACTAATGACATGCCATCAGATATCCGTAAGCTAATTTTCTGCAATGTGTAGATGGGTAATCATTTGAAATGTTGGGACCCACTAGAGCAAGTCCTGAAATGTGGAGACTGAATGACCAAAAGAACGGACTTACAGATACTAAGTTGTAGGTATGGTGATCTCTTGAGTTGGCATATATAAGTTGGGGGGTGTGGGGAGCACACATGGGGATGCACAGAGGGCTTGCCCCCCCTTGCAAAAAGAAATTTTAAGGAGATGAGCAAATTTCGAGATTTGCCCTTCTTCTGTGTTTTTGGCAATTTTTTTTTATCAGCTGTTCTGCACTTGGCATTTTCAGTGCTGATATTTCAGTAGGGAGCTGTGCAGATCACATGATGATCATTAAATCTGGCAAGAATACAAGTTCCATAACCAAAGATCTGCAGAAATATTTTGCATTTTGTGGAATTGAATAACAGCAAATAAAGTGATTATATATATTACAAAGACTAGCATCATGCTATTTGGTACATAACAACACCTTAAAAATGCTAATAACATTAATATTACTGATAGTTGTCAGTCCTCGTATTCAGTTGCAGCATCACAAAAGTACCTGGGATTTGACTTACAAAAATAGTAGTGACACAGGTATTATTCAACATAAAGTATCTTACAAAATCTCACACATGCTTACAGTAGAAGCCAGGCATGCCATGCCAGTTATTGTATTGATGTGTGGTCTTGAATATGGCCTGCTGATCATATTTTTACCATCCCCCAAATCACATTAACTCAAACTGAGGACAAAAATCTCTGGTATTCTCATCATGTCAATCACAGAAAACAACATTGCATTACTATATAAAAATGCAAATGTCTACCAGTGCAGGCAAAAGCACCCTATTAATAAACACACTCACCTTTAATCTGCTTAGTGACTGGTACCAGCCACTGTTAAAAACGGCACTCTTTGAGAAATAACAAACATACTCACTTGCTCGCAAGACTACAATTTAAACTTACTATAACCAAAACATCATTTGCCAAAGCATCTCCAATTTGTTGGAATGATATCTCAAAAGACATAAAAAATATGCCCTCAAAATATTGAAAAAGTCACTAAAGTCCCACCTTACAAAGCAAAATGAATGCTACTGCTTTAGGGGTCCAGTCTAATTACTATGTATACCTGGGTGCTGGGACATCTCTTCTTTGATTGTTTTGGGGACTCTTCTGTGCGACAATTATTTTGCAGACATCCAGTCCAATATTGTAGAAGTACAGTGATCAAGTCTGCTGATGACTGCATGGTGGGCATTGCTATCCACTCATCTACTAATACTAAACAGCTCCAGTAAGGGTTGAAATATACATGTCTGCTGTACTGAAAACAGTCCCAAGTTACATTCAAAAGAGTGTGGTGAAATAAAATTTGGTAAAAAAAAAAAAAAAAAAAACTTTTCCCACCTGGGTATTTATGTGGACAATTCTCTCTCAACAAATCATATATCAGTATACATCAACCTTAATCATACAGAGGACACTGTACTAATATCTGTCACTGAAGCACAGCACCTTAATACCGTAATGATGATCAGTATTAAATATTGTAACAGCTGTATATCCCAACTGTTGTACATACAACATAATAATAATCGTGTACACAGCTTTCAGCTACAAGCATTTGTTTAATGTATAATATCATGTACATTTACTGTTTTGTATCCTTACTGCTTTTGTATACTTTCTGTCTCTGCATATTATAGTAAATGTTGTTCTGCCCTTAGCCCAAGTCATGGCTGAAAATGTATTCAGACCAGTTTGCATATATGTTTTACACACATTAACTAACTATATATCCACCTAACTTAATACATAAATAAAGAAATAAAAGCTTGGGGCCTACATGAAAATGTAGACATAGCTGCAGTTACAGAAATGTGGCTATGAGGCTTAAAAATGAAATCAGTTTGTCTAGTTCTATTCAGCTTATCTACCGCGTGTTTATAGACATCAGATCAGGAATGAAAATAGGAGAGAGTACCCTCTAATAAGTCAAAGAAAAATATGGAAGCAAAACTATTAAAAGCAATACCTGAAATGAAGAAGGCCCCATCTAACTCCTTATGATTCATATGGGCGTACTATATGTGCTTCTTCCAATAGTGATGAAATTATAAGAAAAAGTATTGTATAGCACATGTTAAACTCAAAACAATAGTATACTTTTGAGTGCTTTCATGCTTAACTGGCGAGGGAACAATATTTCTTAATAATCTGATGGTCAGTTAGCAGATCCTTTAATAAACTTCGACTCTGCCCTCTACTTCTGATCCTTTAGGGTAGGTTGTACATGTAAATTGTTGGCTAAACTGCAAAATTGTTATCCCTGCTTCACTGCATTCTTGAAATGGCTAGTCACATCACAGCAAAAACCTGGCTCTTAATATTACTGCTTCTGAAAATTGTATCTCCATCATCAACCCATGACTACTGACTCATTAGTCAACTGGCAAAGATATACAAAATGTCTATGCAATCAAGATTTGGAAAATGCTAACAAATATGGATTTCTTTACAGTGCTGCTATGACATTAGAAATTATTCTGTTACTGACTGCCACATTTTATGACACATATAAAATACAAAACAATATGCAGAAGGATCTCCTAAAAGGATCAATGTTTGACTACATAAAGAAAGCTTGTGAATCTGATGTCCAAGTGTTTCTTATTTCAGAACTGAAATAGCTGGGTCTTACTAAAGGTGCAGTCAATGCTTTGAGAATTTCCTCTCAGACAAACTACTCAGTATTATGGGAGGCAGTTCCTCTAATAACTGTGGGTCCTACAAGGTTCATAGGTTTATAGGTTCATAGGTTCATACTAGGCTATCTGCCCTAGGGCATTTATAAGCCTAGCCAGAGTGTGTTTGGCTTTTGCCACCCATTTTAAATTAATTTTGCTATGCCCTTTTTCGAGGTTAGTATACTGTGCCTCTGTCTAACAGTGACACAGAAGTGATACCCGGGGTAAACCTATGATCTCCCATCCACTCATCAAGATTTCTCTTGAAGAGAGTCAATGAGGGACTCTGCCTAACCTGGACTGGAATTTTATTCCAGAGTGAAGGGAGCCTCTGGGTTATGAATCTGTCCCTCCAGCATATCCTATTTATTTCAGTGCTGAGGTTCAAGTCTCTCGAGCGTGTAGCTCGATGGGATTTGGATTTTCTGAGGTGCAGCATGTCCATTAATTCCGGGTTGGACATGGCTTTATACGTCAGGCGCAGATCACCTCTGAGCAGGCGGTATGCCACTGAGTAGAGCTGGAGTTTCTTTAACCGGGCAGCATATGTCATCTGTTTGAGCCCTATGATCCTCTTGGTGAGGTACTTTTGGGGTCTTTCCAGTTGCTGCAGGTGTCTGGTAAGGTACATCCCGAAAGGGGCATTGTACTCAATTATGGGCCTGATGAGGGATGAGTAAAGAGGCATGATGACCTCCCCTGATCTAGATGTGAATCCCTTCATGATTAGGTGGGCTATATAAAATGTTTTTCTAACCACTTTGGCCATGTGGTTGTCAAATGAGAGATTGCTATCAACTTGGGTCCACAGGTCCCTAATTACTTCTTCTGTACTTAATGGATTACCACCTATGTGATAATTTGTGGGCACTTTGTTTTTGCCAAAGGGGATGACTATACACTTTTTGGCATTTAGCTTGAGGCCATGGCTCTGGCACCAGTTGTGTGTGTCTATGAGGCCCTTTTGGAGGATGCTTGTGTCGGCTGGAGAGTCGATTATGGTGCCCAGTTTGCAGTCATCTGCAAACTTAGTCAGCCACAGTCCTTCTGTGTTGGCCTGTACCTCCGAGAAATATATACCGAACAAGAGAGGTCCCAGGACTGAGCCTTGTGGGACTCCACTTGTAACTGGTTTGGAGTCTGACATGGCTCCAGCAATTCTAACCATGTGGGTTCTGTCCTTGAGCCAGTTTGCAACCCATCTAGTGACATAGGGGTTTATATTTAAGCTGGCAAGCTTATCTATAATGCCCGAATGGGGTATTGTATCAAAGGCTTTTGCGAGGTCCAGGTACGCTGTGTGGACCACCTTCCCCTCGTCAATGGCCTTGGTGACTGTTTCAAAGAAATCAACCAGGTTTAAGAGGCAGGATCTGCCCTTAACAAAGCCGAACTGAGTAGGATCCAGTGTCTGTAGGTCCCCAATATCTTTATTTATGAAGTCCATGATGATCCTTTCCATAGCTTTGCAGACCAAGCTAGTCAGGTTTATGGGGCGATAGTTTCCAGGATCCTTTGAGGCACCACCTTTGTGGAGAGGGACCACTGTTGCTGTACACCACTCTTTGGGTACATATCCTGTAGTAAGGCTGAGATTGAACAGTAGTTTTATGTTTGGGTTTAGCTCTTCTTGGAGTTCATGTAGGATGCAGCCCGGGACACCGTCTGGTCCCATTGATGCTGTGCTTTTTGCTTTGGAGAGGGTAGCTCTTACCTGAGCATCTGAGATGTCAGGGGGCAGCACTCTGCTGGGATAAATATTTGCCCTTTTGGTGGGGAGGGGGGGAGAAGTTTGCGCTGACCCTGTCAGCTAGGATGTTGGCAATGTATGTGGGTTCGGTGTATTTTTTGTCATTTTTGACTAATTCTGAGCATATCTGGGAATTCCCACCCAGGTTCCTAACATAACTAAAGAAAGCCTTGTGATTATCCTTAGTGTCCTGTGCAATTTTTCTCTCGAAGCTGGCCTTAGACAATTTTATGAGTGCCCGTAGTTTTTTGCTAATACTGATCAGAGATGCCTTCCCTTTTTGGGATTTTTCTCTATCATGTAGTAGCTTCCTCCTTCTATTGTATAGTTTGTTTATGGCTGGGGTCCACCAGACAGGATGTCTGCCTTTGGAGGATTGGGTCTTGGCTTTATTTGGGATTGCATGATCCATGCATTCCTGAAGGTGTTCATAGAATGCGTTTATAAAGGATTCTGCGGTCTGGGCCGTATTTTCCACAGGCCCGGGGGCTTTGAAGGATTCCACCTCGGTTTTGAGGAGTGTGAAATTTGCTTTAGAGAAGTTTTTCACTGTGGTTTTCAGGGCAGGGGGTGGAGTCGGGATGTGAATATCCAGTGAGATTAGTTTTTGTGGATTTTAAAATTGCAGAAAATCACATTTTAGCTAGTTGAATTTTTATTCATTACTGCAAAATTACAGTTTAAACATATTTAATTATACATTTTGGATGTATAACATATTTCAATTTTTAAAAACCAAACTTCTTTTTTTAAATTAAAGTATTACCTTTTACTGCAGGCTGAGCTGGGAGCTGATATTCTTTTGTGACTGTTTTGCCAGGGGTGGTCATGTAGGTTCTCTTTTATTTATGTATTTGTTTAGATGTGTGTTAGTAAAATGTCCTCCAATGCAAAGCCAAATATCTGGCACTGCACTGTGCTTTCATTTATCCAACCTGTTTTTCACATTCTGTTTTTGTTTTTAATAAGCTGCATTTTTATGTTAC
This sequence comes from Protopterus annectens, assembly GCF_019279795.1. NCBI lineage: Eukaryota > Metazoa > Chordata > Ceratodontiformes > Protopteridae > Protopterus > Protopterus annectens. Next base: position 700,185,594 of record NC_056747.1, read on the forward strand.
TTGTACTTCTTATACTTGAAATACTTATTGCTTTTCACTTTTTAATACTCAGCAAATTGTTTAATTTGGTTCTATTATTCTCACTTAGTTATAACTTCTACTTGTATATTTCAGCTACCCATTTGACCATTTTAATTAAAAATGTAATGAATTTAATAACATTTGTTGTCTCCTTTTTCTCTTCCCTTCTGAACATAACCTAGCTGGACAGCACATTGGTTATGTAATAAGACGTCTACCTCTGAGTTCTTATATATGGAGCTCAGTTCTGTTCTCCATTCACTGTCCATGGAGAGTTTGCCTGTTTTCTCCACATCTGAGCAGGTTCTTTCAAGCTTTTGCAGTTTCCTCCTACCTTACAAAAACATTCTGTTTGATGCACTTCACAAACTGACTATGTATATAGTACTTTAGCCAGGGTCATTATTGAAATAAGGTATGTGGACCAGCACACGTAAAAAGCTAAAATTAGAAATTAAAATTTAATGTAACACTGTCTGAGGAGCACAAAGGAAAAGACTTGCTACTTAGACTGATTGTTGTTGCAGCTGAGAATATATCTGGCCAATGCTTTATCTTCCAGTCATGTTTAATATAAGGCAACAAAGAGAAATAACATTTACAGTCCAGAAAAGAAAGGGAAATTAAAACAAGTATTTTAAAATGTGCAAAAATGTCTTTCAGGACTATGGTAGACTTTTTTCAGTCAGTATAATAAAATCTAAGTGTCTGGGCTTCAAAAATAACAATAGCAAATGTCTGCTACTGCAAATGCAAAGTAATGGCTCATTCTCAAATCAATAATTCTTCATTTGTTCCAAGGTTAATGCCAGACTTCAAAGGTTCAGTGACAGCAACATAAGCTGATACATCTTTCTAGAAAAAAGGTCTATCTGTATTCACACTTAGTACAGAAAACAACCACAATTCTTCAATGGACTTGACCTTGCTGGGCTTTTCAAAAGTCTACAAAATAAAGTCTGCCTGACCAATATTAAATGTATTTGCCACTTGAATTTGCAAAGTGATATATTTTGGAATCGGTAATGTTTAAGATGAAACCCCACTAGACTGAAGGACATACATGCTGGAGTACAAGCTGACAGATCTGTCTAGAAAAGAAAGATACGTACATGTCTGACTCCACAGATATAGATAAAAGAGCAGGATTGAGGTAGACATTTTTTATCCAATAAGTCAATTTTCTTTGCTCTTTCTGACCAACAGTAAATGCAGTTATTAATGTGGCAGTAAGAAAATTAATTAATTCAGCAATGAATCATTCATCAGGTAAGATTCACACCAGAACAGGACTGAATAATTAAAATTACTGGCATCCCAGTACGAACTATGGATCTGTCTACAAAGGGCAAGTTGCCTGTATCCAATTACATGTACAAATGAAAAAAAAAGAACTACAGACTTTTGTGAAGTGGACTTTTTATAGTTACTTTTGGAATCAGTAAAATAACAATATTTTCATATAACTAGCAGTAAATTTCCCTCCTGATGCATCTTAACATTGATTTGATTCACAATAATTCTTCATGCAAGACATCTTTGTTGACATAGAAAGAAAAATCCCTTACTATGACTCAATCAATCCAAGTTATCCCCCTTCAATGTTAATGACCATGGCTAGGGAATTACAACTTAAGAAAAAAATATGATCCTTTGCAGAATTATGGCACTGCTTCAGGAATGCATGGACATCACCCCAAGGGAGTGAAAGGCCCATAGGGTTCTCGACTATGGGGACTGAATGGGACAGTAAATCATCTGTCAGGGAGGTAAGCATAATGGTTAGAAGAGGAATGAATCAAGGAAATAAAAAAAAATCTTCAGGTGAGATTTGTCTGCATCAGGACTGAAGGACAGATCTGAATGGAAGTGATAGATCTCTGTAGGGCATGTACTGAAACAAAATGCCTATCCAAACCCTCTGCTCCTTCTTTGCTTTGGAATATAAGAAGCACATAGCATCAGACTATAATCTAGTTCAAACATAAATGGGATAATACCTTATTACTGCTACAGTCTCAACAATGCTCAACACATTTTTATATTTTCATTTCTGAGCAAAAACTAATATCTTATTTGCTGTTATGACCACACAGTTACAAAGCAGAATGAAATGCAACCACACAAGATGAATGCCTGTTGAAAGTGAAATGAAACTGCAGTGCAGTCTGGGAAGTTAAACAATCAGTGACACAACTTCTGGAATGTTGGTACCAGGCCCCACCAACTATATCCCCTTGTCTTTTATGACATGACTCAAGAAGACAAAGATTTCATGTTTTTTCCTTCTGTATGCTTTTGACTGATGTTGGCCCCCTACTCGGCAGCAACCATGAATTTGCCATTTTTATTGTTAATTTCCTTTATCTGGGAGACAACTTCTGGCATGACTGTTGGCCTATTGGGAAAAGGGTAAATAAACTTGACATTAGTGTAATTGAAAGACAGCATTACTAACATTACATCTCCCTTATTCTTGAGTTTATCAGTCGCCGTTACGGTGATATCTGGTTACTTCCTGTTTCCCTTCTTTCCTTTCTCATTCATTCTTACATCATCACTGCTTTTCTCCCCTTCCATTACTTCTTGCTTATTCATCATAGCCATTCTGATCATTCTTCCTGCACCTGAGGTGACCTAACATCATCGTTCTAGCCTATTATTCTACCTACCATGTGGTCAGCATGGCATGTCTTTTTCCCCACTAATTAGCCAAGAATGGTACGCCATTTACTTGCATCTAGCTTTTCTTATCCAGTAACACTTCCAGTCCTCTGCTCCAAACCTTGCCTGTAAATCCATTACTTTCTTATAAAACACAGTGTGTAACATATCACATTTCTCTGAGTCAATCATGGCAGAAAAATGTTGTGGATTTGACAAGCACGGGTTGTAAGGTTTAGATTACTGTTAAATATTGTCATTTATTTGACCAGCATAGGCCCGTAACTTTTAAATCCTAAGTGACCACCGTCATCTATCTGGACTTTATCTATGATATTTGCTCCTGAGGTGTCTCTTGCCATTATCTGGCAAGCATCACCTGTAATATTTGCAATGAAAACAACCTTTCCCATCCATCTGAAAAGCATAGTCAATATGTGTTGTACATCATACAAGCAAATGTAGTCTGGATTCCTTTACTGTGATGTTAGTTTGAAGGACCTTTCCATGTTTAAACCTATCATTACCAACAGTTGTTCAATAACTACTTAGGCTAGCAATCCTTTGTGCTGGCATTTAACAGTTCACTTCCTGTAGAGCGGTGTCCTCATAAAATGTCGAACTAAATAAAATGGTGTCCTAACCATAAGTAAACTACGTAGCCATGTTTATTCTCATTTACTTTACTTCATGTACTGAAATGTTCATCCACCTAGGCCAGGCCTCAGTCTGCAAAACTGCTATGAAGCAGATAACTACAGAAGCAGATAACCCAGTGAAAAACAGAATGTTTGCCGTTGTGACACACAGTCAGAATGAATGGCTAAAACCTCTCCTTTAGAGAAACTTTTGTTGATTTATGAGGCGGCTATTCCCATTAAGATCATGTACACAATAGGTAGATATTGTCCCTTCTAGTAACCATGGACATTTTATACCACAGTAATGCTATGTGCTATATCTCACCCTCTAGTAACCCTGGAAATTTTATACCACAATAATGCAATGTGCTATATCTAACCTTCTAGTAACCATGGACGTTTTATACCACAGTAATGCTATGTGCTATATCTCACCTTCTAGTAAACCTGGACATTTTATACCACAGTAATGCTATGTGCTATATCTCACCTTCAAGTAACCCTGGACGTTTTATACCACAGTAAAGCTATGTGCTATATTTCACCTTCTAGTAACCATGGATGTTTTATACTACAGTAATGCTATGTGCCATATTTCACCTTCCAGTAACCATAGACATTTTATACCACAGTAATGCTATGTGCTATATCTCACCTTCTAGTAAACATAGACGTTTTATACCACAGTAATGCAATGTGCTATATCTCACCTTCTAGTAACACTGGACATTTTATACAACAGTAATGGTATGTGCTATATCTCACCTTCAAGTAACCATGGACGTTTTATACCACAGTAATGCTATATGCTATATCTCACCTTCTAGTAACTATGGACGTTTTATACCACAGTAATGCAATGTGCTATATCTCACCTTCTAGTGACACTGGACATTTTATACCACAGTAATGATATGTGCTATATCTCACCTTCAAGTAACCATGGACGTTTTATACCACAGTAATGCTATATGCTATATCTCACCTTCTAGTAACCCTGAAAGTTTTATACCACAGTAATGCAATGTGCTATATCTCACCTTCTAGTAACAATGGATGTTTTATACCAGAGTAATGCTATGTGCTATATCTCACCTTCTAGTAACCCTGGACATTTTATTCCACAGGAATGCTATGTGTAATAGCTCACCTTCTAGTAACCATGGACGTTTTATACCACAGTAATGATATGTGCTATATCTTACCTTCTTGTAACCCTAGACGTTTTATATCACAGTAATGCTATGAGCTATATCTCACCATCTAGTAACCCTGGATGTTTTATACCACAGTAATGTTATGTGCTATATCTCACCATCTAGTAACCCTGGACGTTTTGTACCACAGTAAAGCTATGTGCTATATCTCACCTTTTAGTAACCGTGGACATTTTGTACCAGAGTAAAGCTATGTGCTATATCTCACCTTCTTATAACCCTGGACATTTTATACCACAGTAATGCTACATGCTATATCTCACCTTCTAGTAACCATGGACATTTTATACCACAGTAATGCTATGTGCTATATCTCACCTTCTAGTAGCCATGGACATTTTATACCACAGTAATGCTATGTGCTATATCTCACCTTCTAGTAACCATGGACGTTTTATACCACAGTACAGCTAAGTGTTCTATTTCACCTTCTATTAACCATGGACGTTTTATACCACATTAATGCTATGTGCTATATCTAACCTTATTGTAACCATGGACGTTTTATACCACAGTAATGCTATTGTGCTATATCTCACCTTCTAGTAACCCTGGACGTTTTATACCACAGTAATGCTATGTGCTATATCTCACCTTCTAGTAACCCTGGACATTTTATACCACGGTAATGCTATGTGCTGTATCTCACCTTCTAGTAACCATAGACATTTTATACCACAGTAATGCTATGTGCTATATCTCACTTACTAGTAACCATGGACATTTTATACCACAGTAATGCTATCTGCTATATCTCACCATCTAGTAAGGCTGGACGTTTTATTCCAAAGTAATGCTATGTGCTATATCTCACCTTCTAGTAAACATGGACATTTTATACCACAGGAATGCTATGTGCAATAGCTCACCTTCTAGTAACCATGGACGTTTTATACCACAGTAATGCTATGTGCTATATCTTACCTTCTTGTAACCATAGACGTTTTATACCACAGTAATGCTATGAGCTATATCTCACCTTCTAGTAACCCTGGACGTTTTATACCACAGTAATGTTATGTGCTATATCTCACCATCTAGTAACCCTGAATGTTTTGTACCACAGTAAAGCAATGTGCTATATCTCACCTTTTAGTAACCATGGATGTTTTGTACCAGAGAAAAGCTATGTGCTATATCTCACCTTCTTGTAACCCTGGACATTTTATACCACAGTAATGCTATGTGCTATATCTCACCTTCTAGTAACCATGGACATTTTATACCACAGTAATGCTATGTGCTATATCTCACCTTCTAGTAACCATGGACATTTTATACCACAGTAATGCTATGTGCTATATCTCACCTTCTAGTAACCATGGTCATTCTATACCACAGTAATGCTATGTGTTCTATCTCACCTTCTAGTAACCATGGACGTTTTATACCACAGTAATGCTATGTGCTATATCTCACCTTCTAGTAACCATGGACGTTTTATACCACAGTAATGTTATGTGCTATATCTCATCTTCTAGTAACCATGGACAATTTATACCACAGTAATGCTATGTGCTATATCTCACCTTTTAGTAACCCTGGACATTTTATTCCACAGTAATGCTATGTGCTATATCTCACCTTCTAGTAACCATGGATGTTTTATACCACAGTAATGCTATGTGTTATATCTCACCTTCTAGCAACCCTGGACATTTTATACCACAGTATTGCTATGTGCTGTATCTCACCTTCTCGTAACCATGGGCATTTTATACTACAATAATGATATGTGCTATATCTCACCTTCTGGTAACCATGGACGTTTTATACCACAGTAATAATATGTGCTATATCTCACCCTCTTGTAACCCTGGATGTTTTATACCACAGTAATGCTATGTGCTATATCTCACCTTCTAGTAACCATGGATGTTTTATACCACGGTAATGCTATGTGCTATATCTCACCTTCTAGTAACCCTGGATGTTTTGTACCACAGTAAAGCTATGTGCTATATCGCACCTTCTAGTTACAATGTACGTTTTGTACCACAGTAAGGCTATGTGCTATATTTCACCTTCTAGCAACCCTGGACATTTTATTCCACAGTAATGCTATGTGCTATATCTCACCTTCTAGTAAACATTGACATTTTATTCCATGGGAATGCTATGTGTAATAGCTCACCTTCTAGTAACCATGGACGTTTTATATCACAGTAATGCTATGAGCTATATCCCACCTTCTAGTAACCCTGGACATTTTATACCACAATAATGTTATGTGCTATATCTCACCATCTAGAAACCCTTTATGTTTTGTACCACAGTAAAGCTATGTGCTATATCTCACCTTTTAGTAACCATGGACGTTTTATACAACAGTAATGCTATGTGCTATATCTCAACTTCTAGTAGCCATGGACATTTTATACCACAGTAATCCTATGTGCTAAATCTCACCTTCTAGTAACCATGGACATTTTATACAATAGTAATGCTATGTGCTATATCTCACCTTCTAGTAGCCATGGACATTTTATTCTATCTCACCTTCTATTAACCATTACTAGAAGGGTGGGTAGATGGCCTAATGGTTAAGGTGTTTGCTTACAAACACAAGGTGCAGGGTTTGAGTCTCACAAGGGATAATTGGCTAGGCTTAAAATGGCCCACAAGGGCAATTAGCCTAGTACTAATCTATGAACCCATGAACCTATGGATGTTTTATACCACAGTAATGCTATGTGCTATATCTCACCTTCTAGTAACCATGGACGTTTTATACCACAGTAATTCTATGTGCTATATCTCACCTTCTACTAACCCTGGACGTTTTATACCACAGTAATGCTATGTGCTATATCTCACCTTCTAGTAACCCTGGACATTTTATACCACAGTATTGCTATGTGCTGTAGCTCACCTTCTAGTAACCATGGACATTTTATACTACAGTAATGCTATGTGCTATATCTCACCTTCTAGTAACCATGGATGTTTTATACCACAGTAATGCTATGTGCTATATCTCACCTTCTAGTAACCCTGGACGTTTTGTACCAGAGTAAAGCTATGTGCTATATCTCACCTTCTAGTAACGCTGGACATTTTTTACCACGGTAATGCTATGTGCTATGTCTCACCTTATAGTAACCTGGGACATTTTATACCACAGTAATGCTATGTGCTATATATCACCTTCTAGCAACCCTGGACATTTTGTACCACAGTAAAGCTATGTGCTATATCTCACCTTTTAGTAACCCTTGATATTTTATACCACTGTAATGCTATGTGCTATATCTCACCTTCTAGTAAACATGGACATTTTATGCCATGGGAATGCTATGTGTAATAGCTCAACTTCTAGTAACCATGAACGTTTGATACCACAGTAATGCTATGTGCTATATCTTACCTTCTTGCAACCCTGGACGTTTTATACCACAGTAATGCTATGAGCTATATCTCACCTTCTGGTAACCATGGACATTTTATACCACAGTAATGCTATGTGCTATCTCTCACCTTTTAGTAACCATGGACATTTTATACCACAGTAATGCTATGTGCTATATCTCACCTTTTAGTAACCCTGGACATTTTATACCACAGTAATGCTATGTGCTATATCTCACCTTCTAGTAAACATGGATATTTTATACCATGGGAATGCTATGTGCTATATCTTACCTTCTTGCAACCCTGGACGTTTTATACCACAGTAATGCTATGTGCTATATCTTACCTTCTTGCAACCCTGGACGTTTTATACCACAATAATGCTATGCGCTATATCTCAACTTCTAGTAACCATGGACATTTTATACCACAGTAATGCTATGTGCTATATCTCACCTTCTAGTAACCCTGGACATTTTATACCACAGTAATGCTATGTGCTATATCTCACCTTCTAGTAGCCATGGACGTTTTATACCACATTAATCCTATGTACTATCTCTCACCTTCTAGTAACCATGGACATTTTATACCACAGTAATGCTATGTGCTATATCTCACCTTCTTGTAACCATGGACATTTTATACCCCAGTAATGCCATGTGCTATATCTCACCTTCTAGTAGCCATGGACATTTTATACCACAGTAATGCTATGTGCTATATCTCACCTTCTAGTAACAATGGACGTTTTATACCACAGTAATGCTATGTGTTCTATCTCACCTTCCATTAACCCTGGACGTTTTATACCTCAGTAATGCTATGTGCTATATCTCACCTTCTAGTAACCCTGGACATTTTATACCACAGTAATGCTATATTCTGTATCTCACCTTCTAATAACCATGGACATTTTATACTACAGTAATGATATGTGCTATATCTCACCTTCTAGTAACCCTGGATGTTTTATACCACAGTAATGCTATGTGCTATATCTCACCTTCTAGTAACCATGGATGTTTTATACCACAGTAATTCTATGTGCTATATTTCACCTTCTTGTAACCTTGGACATTTTGTACCGGAGTAAAGCTATGTGCTATATCTCACCTTCTAGTAACCCTGGACGTTTTGTACCACAGTAATGCTATGTGCTATATCTCATCTTCTAAATACCTGGGACATTTTATACCACAGTAATGCTATGTGCTATATCTCACCTTCTAGTAACCTTGGACGTTTTGTACCACATTAAAGCTATGTGCTATATCTCACCTTCTAGTAACCAAGGATGTTTTGTACCACAATAAGGCTATGTGCTATATTTCACCTTCTAGTAACCCTGGACATTTTATACCACAGTAATGCTATGGGCTATATCTCACCTTCTAGTAACCATGGACATTTTATACTACAGTAATGCTATGTGCTATATCCCACCTTCTAGTAACCATAGACGTTTTATACCACAGTAATGCTATGTGCTATATCTCACCTTCTAGTAACCTTGGACATTTTATACCACAGTAAGGCTATGTGCTATATCTTACCTTCTAGTAACCCTGGACATTTTATACCACAGTAATGTTATGTGCTATATCTCATCTTCTAGTAACCATGGACGTTTTATACCACAGTAAGGCTATGTGCTATATCTTACCTTCTAGTAACCCTGGACATTTTATACCACAGTAATGCTATGTGCTGTATCTCACCTTCTAGTGACCATGGACGTTTTATACCACAGTAATGCTATGTGCTATCTCTCACCTTCTAGTAACCATGGACATTTTATACCACAGTAATGCTTTGTGCTATATCTCACCTTCTAGTAACCTTGGACATTTTATACCACAGTAATGCTTTGTGCTATATCTCACCTTCTAGTAACCATGGACGTTTTATACCACAGTAATGCTATGTGCTATACTGCCATTTTAATAGGTTTCCCTTTCCTTTTCTTTTCTTCACTTTTAACACTTTACAAGTAAAATGTTTTGTCACCTATATCAGCAAATGACCCACCTTACAGCCTCAGTGATATATTGTGTCATATATGGAGTACAGACAATATGGCTGTATTATACACCAAGTTGACCTGGGGTTGCCGACTCAGGAAACTATGGTCTCTGACAGGAAATCAATCTATGATACATTTTGAAAAGTATTATAAATAATTATGAGCTAATATATTTCTGAAGCATGTTTTTTTTAAATGTTTGCTGTTTTGTTTTGCTTTCCTATTTATATTCAAGTTGAATTCTCAGCCAGATTGCCTTCTGTGCAGAGTCTGCATGTCCTCCCTGTGTTTGCATTGTTTTTTTCTGGGTGTTCTGGTCACCCCCATAACATTCCAAAGACATGCAGTAGATGGATGGGACACTCTGAACTGGCCATAGCTGTTAGCATAAATGTGTGTGGCATGGAAGAACAGCCACAGAATGACTAGCCACCTAGCAGTGTGATCATTGGCTCTAAGTGATTGTCTCTGTTGAAGTGACATTGTGACACAAGTACAAAAACTGGGAAAAGGGAGTTTTTGATGGATGGATGGATTCAAATGCAGTATCAAAATAATTGTTGCTGCTTATGCTTGTGTGTGTGTGTGTGTGTGTGTGTGTGTGTGTGTGTGTGTGTGTGTGTGTGTGTGTGTGTGTGTGTGTGTGTGGCAGGGGGTTAAAATGTATATAATTGTATACAAGTGCAATAAGTTGGCATAATTGCTACCCTTTTCCATCACTGTCTGACATCAGCATTGCAAACAAGTGGCTTCTTTTGCGGTATATGCAGGATGTATGAGAAAGGAAAACATCATTGGTACAATGGAAAATTGAGTAGTGTTACCATCTCACAGCTCGTGTCTTCCTGTCTGAGTTCTTGGCTGTGGCCCCATCTGTGTGGAGTCTGCATGCCCTTCCTGTCTCTGTGTAGGTTTTATTCAGGTGTCCTGTTTTTTTCTCACACCCCAAAGACATGCCATTGGTGAATTGATCTTTCAATTTGCCAATTCAAGCTGTAAGCATGTGTCTGCATATAAATATGTGTGTGTATACACATATATGCTTGTGTGTATATGTGTGTGTTTGTGTCCTAATCTAGGGACAGATTTGGCTTATTAGGGACAGTATCAGTGTGTAATCTGACAGATCTGGTTTATTAGGGACAGTGTCAGTGTGTAATGTGACAGATGTGGTTTATTAGGGACAGTGCCAGTGTGTAATGATAATATTGGCAGGAGCACACATAAATATTCTTAGTAGTGAAAATAAGGCATAAAATGCATGACAAACCATCTAGAACCTCTCAGCTTCTGTGGGTCACTAATCCTGGATGCATAAGTGGCTTTAGTAGGATCCTCAGCTGTGTGGCCACCTAGTCATAAACTGACCCCACTCAGAGATCAGCACATAAACTGCTATAGTTTGTGTTGGGGCTCAGATAGTGTGGTCATTACTTCTTTAATTTTTTTCACATTCAAACTTCAGAAGTGTGCCCTAAAGGTCACTATAGTTTAAGTAATGGCAGGGGACAGTGTGGCATTTACTTGTTTAACTTTCTTCAAAGTCACACGCCATAGATGTGCACAGAACGCCACTACAGCTTGTCTTGGGCCTGTGTACTGTGTAGGAACAACACATTAGAATGAATTACTGCAGATGTTATTTTTTCCGTTCTTCACAGGTGTTTCTTGTCTTATTGTTCTTTCACTTTCATCTTAGTTTGACTTCAGAGGGGTACACATAATATGTCTTGTCTTTTAGTGTTTGGGCTGAGAAGCCATGCAGTATAGATGTATGACAGCGGCAGCTTAAAATACATGATTATGCTCATTTGTCCTTTTCCCTTCATCTCAATTTAATACCATACAGGTACACCGAAATCTCTTTTTGGGTGTGGAGTGTGGCAGGGAAGACGGCAGTCATTCTATGTATGATTTAGGTGTCCTCACAAGCATTTTATTCTCAGTTTATGGATAACTACTACTTAGTTTTGCATTAACTGCTGTGTTATCAGCCTTGAACATTAAGCACTGGATGTAACCTAGTTCTTCCAAAAAATCAGTTTCTTTCCTTGGTCATTACTTTTTGTTTGTCCAGGCCATCATCAGACCAAAGGATGTGGAAAAAAGCTACAAATCATACTCAGAGCATTTATTACAGTTCAGTCTTGGCCAGTTAGGATGTGTTGCAAGGATGTAGTAAAAAGCTGACAAGTAAGACAAAGTGTGAGAAAACAAAAGTACTCTGGATGGTATAAGGATCCAAATATGGAAGGAAAATGTGAGAACTGGGTTGTGTAACAGTAGACAGCAAGGTTGGGATTTGCCATGGGACATTTTGTGAAGGGAGCCATAACATCTAAGGCTGCCCATGCCTTAAATGATATAGATCCCTTTGCAAAGTATTCCACGGCAATTCTCAACCTTGCTGTATACCTTCAGTTCAAACCCATAGCTTCTCTTATAGTATCCAAACCTTTTTTTTTGGGGGGACTGGCCTCTTTAACTAACTGACTTACCAGCTAAAAATAAGCATTATTAGAAAGTGTGAGTAGTTATTAACAAAATGGCACCAATATTGTTAATCCAGGATGTCCAGCAGCAGAGAAATGAATCACTACTTCTCACTTATTATTCATATTTTCATATTTATGTTCATATTTTCATACCTGAGAGAAACTACATGATATTGAGGGGTATGGTGTGATATACCATGATGGGTGACAGGAAAATTCATTGTCCATGTCCATTTACTCTACCTGATGCATTGCTAGTTGTTTGTTAGTAATTATGAAAATAAATAATATTTCCATATATATGTGATTCTTCAAAAAATGGCTTGCAAACTATTCCATGAAATCAGTTGAAACCTCACATGTTATTGAAGAAAAGTGTCTTAGAAATTTGCAATGTAAATTGCACATCTTGAGCAATTTCTAGTGTTATTTATATTGATAATTGTACATTTAAGATGATGTTTTGTACTTCTTGTAAATATTTCAATAAACATTCACTCATGGAAGAATTTCTTGGGGTCATATGAAAGCTTATATCTGGTTAACAACAATTTTCTTACAATATATATTGAGGCTGTACAGTTTCAAAGATATGACAGTTTGTGAAATTATAGTAAAAAGTATAATTCTGGGTAAGTGTGCATTGTAATATACAATATTGTAGTATTTATGGAAAGAATATATCCACTACTATTACTGTAAAGAATTCTTCCTACTGATGATGTTGCTATTTGTGCAGTTTTAATACATTTTATTGTTCACAAGATATTTACATTTGTTAATCTTATGCTTTTTAAGTTCATTATTCAGAAAATTTCCTGGAATAAAAGAAGAGTATAGGTTGCTAGATGTATGTCATTCCACACAACATAGTTGTTAGTGACTTAAAAACTGATGCTTCTGGGGGACATGGCCAGGGTGCCAAGCAGTTAACGGCATCAAAATTCTGCGCTGCCTCTGTTCAGTTTTTTTTTTGCAGGATTTTTAACGTTTTAACAAAAACAAATAATAATAATCTTTAAAATAATAACATCCATGACAGCAAATATAAAATGAAGAAATAAAATAAAGTTTTGAAAAAAAAAAAATATATATATATATATATATATATATATATATATATATATATATATATATATATATATATATAGATATAGATATAGATATAGATATTCATTTCAATCCTCTCAGAAGTTCAATTGAATAAGTGAAGTCATGAGTTATTCTAAAGTTTCCTCACAAGAAAATGGGATAAAGAAAGAATTGCATCCATGAGTTATTCTAAAGTTTCCTCACAAGAAAATGGGATAAAGAAAGAATTGCAGACTCTTGTTTCTAGTATGAAGGAGATTTCAATCAAAATAGACAAACTGAATAACAAGACTGATAAAATAAAACAGGAAAATAAGAGACATATAGACTTGCTGAATGAAATAATAAAAAAAAAACATTCAGATCAAATCACATATATAGAGAAGTCACTAAACGTGTTTGGTAGGTTCAATGAAAATGAAACCCAAGTAGAGATCTTGCTAAAACAAAGCAGTACTCTTTTGGACAAAATAAATGATCTTGAAAGTAGGTCCAGAAGAAACAGTATAGGAATTTATGGTGTACCGGAAAAAGAAGGGAATAACATGATACAATTCCTGGTTAGCAAAAATCCCAAATCTGCCTACAGCACTTTCTTTTGGAACTGAAAGAGCAGATAGGTCTCATTCAAATATTGCAAAAACAAAAACATTCATCTTCAACGAGCTCTATTGTTGTCAGATTCATGTCTACACAAGATAAAGACTTGATACTGAAACAGCGTGGTCAAACTCTCCAATAACATTTTATGGTAAAACAATTAGGTTTGACAATGACTATACAGCTACAGTAATGTCTAACAGGAAAGCCTGTGCGCCATTAATTAAGTCTTAAAAAATCAAACATTAAGGCTCAAATCATTTTTCATGCAAGGATAAAGAAGTTTTTATCTGAAGAACAAAATATATTCAAATCATTGGATGAAGCACTGGACTATGCCCAGAAAAATAAACTTCTAGATAACCAACAAGAAATGGACTGTCTTCAATCAATTTAAAAAGACATATATCAAAGAATATATGGTCAACAAAAGGAAATAGTAGCAGCAAAAAAAATAAAGAAAAGTAAAAATGAAACGTTTCTTTTTTCTTTTGACTTGTTCTTATCACCTACAGTGCTGACAAACATAGTGATTAAAACAAAAGCAGTATTTCAGATGCCACAGTATGTCATAATATTTCTGAGGTAAAACCTTTACATTTATTCAAGTTAAGGTAATATGTGTATAATCATATACAATAACATCTAGTTCAACATTATCTATCATTATGATAAAACACTTATTATTAGAAACTATAGTAATGGAAAATGTATGCTTCATTTCTTTACAGATATACTTACACACATATTAAAATTAAAAAACTGAAGTATAGTTTTAAATACTGAAATATTAACAGGTTTTTAGTAATTAAAATATAAGGGACAGTGAATTTTATTTTAAACATGCAATACTGTTTTAATGCATTTTATTACCAGACTGGTGCTGGGTGAGAGGGGATTGATCTGATCTTATTTTTTTTTTGTTTGAGAGCATGTGTTGACAATATATTTGTCTGGGTGTATATGATTGATTGGGTTAAAGTATTTACATTGTAAAATCTTACAAATACATTGGTAAACTTTGTATTGTTTTCATGTTATTGTAGATATTTCATAATTTCTGTTGAGCGATTTAAAAGTTTAACTCGCACACAGACAGTCATGAGAGTTGTTTTTCAGTTTAATTTAGCTTTTGTTAACTTTTTCCACCACTAAGGATAAAATCTTTGACTGTTTGGAGATTTAAATCTGAACCCTGAGCCATATAGAAGGAAAACTGTGGCTTTGCAAACACCCAGAACAATCAGGAGGATGAGAACAACCTTTGACATTAATGCGTCAATGTCAGAATGGAATACTGCAATGGATCAGCAAGATACATCTGTGTAGGACTTTCAGCTACTTTATTTATAAGTATGTCTTATATACTGAATGTTTTACACTGCAAAACCAGTTTTTAGTGAAGTGATTAATCATTATAGTATTTGGAATTTATTAATTTCATTATAATCCTTCCCCATGATATCTGAGCAGTGGATACTTAAATATGACATTATATTAATCTATCTATAGACTAGTGGAGACAATGATGCATTTATGCTTTACAGACTTGTCAAAATGTTATAATTAATGTGGGGCTCTGTCTTTAATAAGGAGATAAGTAATATGCCTTTTTCTGTTTGAATGTGTTAAAATGTTAAATGTACAGTGTTGGAATGGAGTAGACTTGGCTGAACAATATTTTCATCCATAGTTTCATAGGTTCATAGGTAGGTACAAGGCTATTGGCCCAAGGGCCTACGTAAGCCTAGTCAACAAGGTTCTGTGTTTTCGTGGTTTTAAAAATTTTACTTTATAGCTTCAAAATACTGAATTTCGATATTTCAGTATTTTGAGGATATAAAGTGAATGATTATATATATATATATATATATATATATATATATATATATATATATACATATATAGGTTCACTTCATAATCTCAATATTCTGAAATACCGAATTTCAGAATACCAAGATTAGAATACCGAATGCCCAGAATCGCGAAACACCAGAAGAGCGAAATTCAAAATACCGAAGTTCGGAGCTTCTGGTGTTGCGGTGTATGAATGGATGTAAGTGCAGGTAAATTTGTATGTGTGTAGATTATGTGCTGTAGTGTATGTTAGTGTGTGTTTTGGTTGTGATGTGTGTGTGCATGGGGCTGTGAAATGTGTGGGTGTGAATTGCCTTTGTGTGTGTGATTGTGTGGTCTCGGAGTTAGAATATTTAAGTAGGTTAGTTTTGTTTGTGTGTGGGAGGCAGTTGTGTGTATGTGAGTGTGTGTATGTAAGTGTCGGGTTCGGAGCTTCTGGTGTTGCGCTGTATGAATGGATGTAAGTGCAGGTAAATTTGTATGTGTGTAGATTATGTGCTGTAGTGTATGTTAGTGTGTGTTTTGGTTGTGATGTGTGTGTGCATGGGGCTGTGGAATGTGTGGGTGTGAATTGCCTTTGTGTGTGTGATTGTGCAGTCTCGGAGTTAGAATATTTAAGTAGGTTAGTTTTGTTTGTGTGTGGGAGGCAGTTGTGTGTATGTGAATATGTGTATGTAAGTGTCGGGATTTTGAATTTCGCGATTATGGGCAGTCGGTATTGTGGTGTTTCGGCTTTATGATCTCGATATTCTGAAATTCGGTATTTCAGAATTTCGGGATTATAAAGTGAATCCATATATATATATATATATATATATATATATATATATATATATATATATATATAGATATATGTGTGTGTGTGTGTGTATATATATATATATATATATATATATATATATATATATATATATATATATATATATATATATATATACATATACATACACACACACACACACACACACACACACACACACACACACATACACACACACACACACACACACACATATATATATATATATATATATATATATATATATATATTTTTTTTCCTGGAATAAAAGCTTTATCAGTATATACATACTTGTTTTACATGACAACATCATTATATATACCATTAGTCAGATACTAAGGAGTTATTTGAATGGTAACCTAATGTCAACAAAAAAATTTATAATTAGGATTACATAGCTGGTTATGATTAATAGCATGATATAAAATACATTATTAAAAGTGGGAAATTTAATCCAGAGAAAAATTGCTTAGCAATTATGTTAATTACCTAATACATACGCTTCTTCCTTGTTACTATGCCAAGCAGGACTGCAAAGTTTTTAGATTGTTTTGGAAACTGTATTATAAGTGGTGGAAAATATAATTTTTTTTTTCAATAATATATTGTATGTCTAAAATGTAAACTGTCATGGGGTGTGGCATTTTGTTAATGGAGTATATCTTAAGCATACAATTGAAACTGAGAAGCACATTATATTGGTATTAGACTTATATTAGTCATGTCTATTCATAATAATTTAGTGCTCTGATGAGATCACATATATGCTTTGTAATGACTAATTCTACTTTATTATACTTTATGACAAAAGCAAAACTTAATGGTTATATAGACTGCTACAGAAGTCGAGATTTTAGTTAGAGGTTTTACTCATTTTTCATATACTTATGGTTCTCTGATAAATTGATAATAAAATAATATAGAGTGAAGATAAAGAAGATGATAGATATATTAGTCCCAAATTCCATGTCCTTTGAAAAATTTACATTGATATGAAAATGGTCTTTATTAATTTTATAGAAGTATGACAGTAATTATAAAGAAGTTATTTTATTATTAGGTTTTAGCCCCACCTTGTTTGAGATTTTGTTCAGATTTTTAACATCAAAAGGTTGAGATATAATAAATGCTGACACTATATTAGAAAGAAATAACATATCAGCTGATGTAAATTTAAAATAGATAATAATACACTGACATTAGGCATATACATATATTTGAATAGGGTGTTAATTTTAGAATGATAATAAATGTCAGTGACCATAATTAAAATCTAAAAAAAGAAATAAAATATTCATATATATATTCAGGTTAATATTTGTTTTGTGAATTAGTTGGTTGACACTAGTAATATAAGTGGCAGTTTTGTATCAGAATTATAAGATAAACATATATTATATGCATATTAAGGAAAGCATAAAATAAATAATGGATTTGAAGCCATTAAAAGAGTTCAGGATATGAATTAATTATGAGGTGTAAATAGTTTCTAACATATGTACTTCAGTGAATTCTAGATATATATGTTATTTATATAACTAAATAAATATGAATTATTAGAAATAGGATGTGATATTAATATGTTATTAAATATATATTATTAGAGGTAAAAGTAGGAGAGTAGAGGGAAAATTTAAAAAGAAAGGATGTTGGAGGGTGGTTTGTATGACTGTGTCATCAAACCAGGAATGACAGATTCCATGTTAGTAATTATGACTACATTTATGTTATGACTGATAAATAGGTTTAGGATTTTGTTCATAACAAAAAATGTTGATTCTAATTAAACTAAAACTTATCAAAGTATTCATTTAATTTTGCTAGACTCATTTCACTTTAACAATGACCACATATAAATGTATCTCATTAAATGTGAATGTTTTAAATAATCCTATAAAATAGAATGAGTTTATTTAAATATATAAAAATGAATAAATCAAATGCAGTTTTTTACAACAGGCATATTTAATAAAAGAAGATATAAACAAATTGATGTCTAAAGACAATGTAATACTTGTGGATTCTCATTATAGAGTGACAATAAGAGGCACTATAGTTCTTTGGAAAAAAAATCACAGACTATGCCTAAAGTAATTGATTTATATAGTGATAAAAGTGTTATGATCAGTTTAGTACTTCTTGAAATTGATAAAGCATGTACACCTTTATTAATATATATTAGATTCATGGATTAGGTTCCAAAGTAGTGAAAAAATATCTGGATATTATAGCTTTCCATGAGAAAGATGAAATCTTATTGGCTGGAGATTTCAACTGCATACTATCACAAAATGATATCACTGAGGATAAGAAACCTAAAATAACAGCTGCAGCTAAACAACTGAATAATTATATAAGCTTAATGGATCTTAGAGATATTCAAGAATCGAAAGTAACAAATTATTTGAGTTTTACTCATTATTCATATAGATTTGGCACCCAAACAAATATTGATAAAGTTTTTGTATCAAATGGACTGTATTCCAAAGTTGATGAAGTATCAATAACCTCGTGTCCTATGTCTGATCATAATGCTATTATTCTTAATATTAATCTAAAACCTAATGAATTAATATTTTGGCAAAGAATCCCAGCTTATATTGTTAACATTAAATTATTTAAATAATGTTTTTAAAGGAATTGGAGTTATTCATAGATACAAATAACATCGGAGAAGTATTACATGTTATTCTATGGGACACACTAAAGACCTATATATATGGAAACATAAAAAGCTGGTGTTTATTGAAAAAGAAAGAATGTGATAATGAATTAAATATCCTTCAGGCAAGAATTGATTCATTAACAATGACCTTAAAACCATCATAGAAGAAAATTAATACAGAACTTAAAGCATTAAATCAAAACTACATATCAACTTTAAGTTGGCATGGAAAAACTAAGATTGCAAACTTATACTATAAGTCCTACACAATTTGCATAGATTAACAATTAAATCAAAGCCAATAAATAATATAAATCATATTAAAGAAATTGAATATTGCATAAGTAGTAAAGTTAAAAAATATAGATCTCAAAGAGATTTTAAAAGTCTTTAGGAGGTATTATGAAGGAATTAATAACAGAAATGTAACTTAGATAACAGCAATATAACAGATAATTTCTTAAAGGAGAATATAAAACAAAAAAGCAACAAAAGAACAAAATGATAGATTAGCTATACCTATAACTTTGAGAGAACTAAAGGAACAAATAAAGAATTTGAAAAAAAAACAATAAAGCTCCTGGTTTTGATGGTCTGATATCAGAATTATACAAAATAATCCCAGATAATATATTAAAATTTTAATAATGTTATTAATGAAATTATAACAAACATCTGACCTTCATGGAAATATTCAATGGTACCTCCAATTCTGAAACCAAAGATCTTAAATCTTGTACTTCCTATCACCTTATTTGTTCATTAAATGTAGATTATACAATTTAATGAATATAATGGTAAAAAGATTAAATACTATAATACTAAACCTAATAAATGAAGATCAAACTGGTTTCATATTAAGAAGAATGGTACAAACTAATATTATAAGGTTTTTATCACTAATAGATGTTGCTAATAAAAATTAAAATAAAAAAATGTCAATATTAAGTTTGGATATCAATAAAGCTTTTGATTCTCTCAAGTGTATACAGTTTCAAAAAGTACTCAAGGATTACAAGTTTTTCTCATGATTTATTGAAATAATAATACAATTATATAACATTTTCCTTTGTTAAATTGGTTCCTTTATGTCTCACTCCTTTAAAGTATTGAAGTAGAAAGCAAGAATGCCCTCTTTCCCCTTTGTTGTTTGCTTTATCATTGATTCATTTATTGCATATATCAGGCAAAATGAGAAAATACAAGGTATTTATATCAAAGATAACTATAATTCCAAAATACAGTTATTTGCAGAAAACATCCTATTGACTTCTAATAATATTAAATCCTCATTAGGAGATATTATTGCTTCAATAAAATGTTTTCAGAAAATATCTGGCCTTAAATTTAATCACATTAAAACTGAAACTTTATTAATGAACAAAAATAACCCCTAATTAAAAAAGTTATAAGTAATTTAAATGGGACAATAAAAAGTTCAAATACTTAGGAATTAATGTAAGAACTACATGGAAAGAAACAATAAAGTTAAATTATAATAACATAATTAAAAATGCATCAAAATGTATTGAAAATTGGAACACATATTTATCAACTAAAGAAAGACTTATATTAATAAAAATAATAATATTACCAAAATTTGTATACATTGCTTCACCACCTAAAATTTATTAAAAGAATAAACTCTATATAATTGAAGTTTTTATGGCATGCTGAAAAACAAGAATATCTTTGATTGGCATGTAAAAAATTGGGATCAGAATTGTATTGAATTTACTAATATTGATTTGTATATTAAATCTGTTAATTTAAATATTGTGGGTCTGTTGTTAAAGTCATCTTATAACTCAAAATGGAAATTTTTACATGAAATAATTCTAACATCCAATGAAATAATTGGAATAAAGTTTGACTTCCCAATAAATATAAGTAAAATATATTGGTTTGTAAAAGACTATTGTATAAATAATAGAAATACAAATGTATATACATTTGCTGTTAAGCATATATGAAATAATTTCAAAACAATAATGGATAGTAACTATACAATTAAGCAATCAGAAATACAAATGTATATACCTTTGCTATTAAGCATATATTAAATACTTTCAAAACAATAATGGATAGTAACTATGTGATTAAGCAATTACAGTTCTTGATGTTTGGTATAGCTAATACAATTGGTTCTTTAGATTCATTTAATACAATCATAATAACTAATCTTGAAGAAAATAATTTGAAATTCTAGTTTCAGTTTCTGGGTGGAAATAAAACAAGTACTTTAGAAAGACTCTTAGATAGATATAATACAAATAAAAGAAGTTGGATGGATTTACAGACATTTAGGGACTTTATAGATAATAAATGCCACTATTCTTGAATACTAAACCCGTTCTTAAAATATTAGAATTTTTCTTTCAGATCAATAGTAGTGATATTTATAAAAATAAATCATACTTATCAATAATTTACAAATATTAAGATCTGGGTATGTAGCCTTTGATGTATCTCATTGGAATTATTCTTCTGAAATAAAAAAAAAAAACATTTTCAGAAGTCAATAAAAAAATCATATTTAAAATCTGTAAGTAATTCCACATCATCTTATTATTGGAGAATCTTTACTTGGAGATTTTTACACAGAAGTTTTTTAACCCCACATAAAGTAGCCAATTTTAGTAAAAACGTAAATATAAGATACTACAGATGTAATGGATAGTTAGTGGTGGATGGGAAACACATAATTTTGTAATGTCAAATGGTTGTTCTATTTTGGGAAGAATTAAACAATTTTACTAAAGCGTTGTGGTCAAACAATTGTAATATAACACATTATTTCATTCTATTTAATATACCATTTCTGAATTGTATTCCCAGAACTCAAATTCCTCTCTTATCGTCTATTCCAGCTATTGCCAGAAATGTAATTACAATGAACTGGAAAATAAAAATGTCATCTATTTCTCAGATTTTGTGTATCTAGCAAAAACTGTAACAAAGAACTACAAACTATATATAGTCAAACTACAAATATCACTCTCAAGAAATTATATTGGGAAAAACTTAGTGACATATTAGAAAAATATTAATGCTATTGTTTGATATCAGTATTTGTTATGGACTTTGTAAATAATTTTAATCACTTTATTTGTTGGATGAATTTGAAATTTTAGGCATTCTATTTTCTTTTTCTATTTTATGTAAATTTAAAATGGAATAAAAACTTTTTGAAAAAAAAAAACATGTGGCTACCATGAGGTGTGGGGGTTCATTATATAGGAGCATAGCTTATTTGTCAGGAAATGAAAAAATGCAAATTTGTCAACCTTAGCTGTTGACTATTAGCTTTAGGGAAAATGTATCAACACGTAGTTCTTCATATGAAGCATTTCTATATATGGAATACTTAAATGCTATCTGACACATACTGAATTGTCTACAAAACATTTGACAAAATCTACTGTATATATTATAACTTACAAAGTCCATTTTAGTATTGGGGTATAATGAATGCTTCTACTATAAATACATATTTGTACTGGGTAATTCTAAATTATTTTCTGTTTTATACTTCTTATGGTTCTAAAAAAATGATTGTCTGTCTGTAAAGTAACATTATAACTTAATTTTGTCAAAAAGTTCATAAATCAGTCATACATAGCTCTTGTAAAAACAATTATTGCCTTGTGTTATGCAAAATACCATGGCAAGTGGAAATGTGCAAGAGGGGCAGATTCAAAGATATAGAAAACACAGTCATGCTACTGAGGAAAATAGTCCAGTTAGCATCATATGCAAATGATTGCATGGTGACATGTAAATGAATGCCAGTATGTAAATACAGCAATTGCAAAGACAAATTAGGCTTTACAACATGGTGATACAATTCAAAAATATATAACTGTAACACAGCAATATGCTTTTGGCAGCAAGTTTGCATACCATAATTTCTGATGAACAGAGAGTGAGAGAGAGAGAGAGAGAGAGAGAGAGAGAAAGAAAGAGAGAAAGAAAGAGAGTGCGTTAAGATGCTAGGAATAGTATCCTCATTAGCTGGACAGCATTTTTAGAGACTGTTCTCACAGTGGTGTTTGAGATTCTGCACATTGTTGCCCTCTGCTTAGCAGATGAAGCCTGCTAAGCTTAATGTACCATCCCCATCCCAAGGACATAGTTGAATTCTATCACATGGCCAGAGATACCATACAGAAACTTATAGACATGCGCCATCCTCACATGAAATCCTATGATATACATGGAATATCAATCTCCTGCTAGACACTAATGTATTACAGACTTGACCATCCTTGCTACAGGGACCTTCCACAGGCATCAGATGATATGCTGGATGTTTCATAGGCATCTGCATCTTGAATACTACAATAGTGTCTTGATGTAAAGTGGCTGCTATAGAGATCTTTGTCATTTAACGTAATACCTGGAGGATTATACAGGCAGATGTGTCAATGTCTTGCCCGATACCATTCCCCTTTCCAGCTCCACTGTGTTGTCAGTCCCACTGTCTGCAGGATGTTGTTCAGAAAATACCCCAGATAATGTTGTTTTGAGTCCCCACCTATCCCTGGTCTATGCACACTTACCACAGTTGCTGTAGAGCTCTTTTGTCCTGCACAGGGCACTCCTACCTTGCCTTGGCATGGTGGTGAGTAATGACACAGGCACCTCATTCCCTGCTCTACATTGCTGGGATTGGTGCACTAACCTGAAGAGGCTTTGTCCTAACCTTCTCTTCCAGTGGAAAGAAGAGAGTACAGACAAAATGCCTGAGTTCTAAGGTGTGGATTATTGTCTGATAGCTGGTTCCATATACAGAGGCATTGTTATGCACCTCTAAGCAGCTATTGATGTTAATAGGTATGCTGTGTGTTTTCCTTTCTGTTTTGTGTTTTATAGCACTTGACAAAATTTGGGAGAATAGGCGTCTGCTAGAAGAGACAAGCATGCCTATAGAGGCACTGGTGTGTGTGTGTGTGTGTGTGTGTGTGTGTATATATATATATATATATTTATATTTAACTGCTGTCATGCCTATCTCTCTGCCTCCTCACTTGCTTAGTTGTCCTGGTCTGCCATAGCGCTAACTGTACAACACATGCAGCTGTGCTGCTCTCCTTCTCACTGCCATGTATTCCTGGCAGCGCCCTTTTCTTGCATGATAGACTGTTCTTGGGCTTAACACTGCAATCAGGAGTGTAGATTTCTCTGTAGTGCATTCCCAGTAAGCATCGTTCAGTGCCTTATACCTCTGTGACCATCATGTAGGTACTGCACACCTCACTTGTCAGTCTGACTGCCTAGTCTTCTGCCCAGACTATACAAGTTGAACCTGGCATACCATGATCATGTGATTATTGAGCTGTCAAGTAACAATGAATTTGGTTTTACATTTATCAGGATGCCGTATTGCTACAAGGATTAAATTTCACATGTGTATTTCTGTTGGTATTCTGAGGTGTGTTTCATGTGGCCCAGTGCCACCCTTTGACATTCATCCCAACATTTGCCACACTGTGTGTACTATCTGTGTACTATCTGTTTATCCTCATCAGGCTGTCCAGTGTGCTTCTATACTTGGCATTCTTTGCATAGCTGTAACGCCCATTGCCCTTTCTCTGGTTGACACTCATACACTGTGCCATTGTCCTATACAGCAGTGACAGAGTATTTCTCATCTCATCCCACTTTTTAGTCCGCATATATTTTTTTTTTTTTTTTTTTTTATAGGAGTGTCCCCAGGCATGCATATTGCTTTTGTTCATAGGTTCATAGGTCAGTACTATGCTCAGTCTCCAGACTATTGCAAGCCTAACTAATAATGATCAGAATCAAACCCTGTACCTTGTATCTGTTAGATAAAGACTTTAACCCTTATGCCAACCCCACCCCCACACTGCTCAGCTGACTGCATTTTTCCTATCCTTGGACCATTAGTACAAAACAGTATAGCACAACTACCAATCATTACTTTGGGTCTGTGTTTCTCTTTATTTCTGCATTCTTCTTAATTTTATTATGCTTCCTTTGTTCTTCTTTATTTTTTCCTTACCATATCTATTAATGATTTCTGTAGTTCCAGTAGCAGAGCTGGCTGTGGTTTGTCAGAGACCATTATACCCTTAAGCTGTCCAGCAACCACTTGCTGAAACCCAAGCAGTCTCCAGACCAGGGTCTATATTATAGCATCGAAGTTTAAAACTTTGAATGCTATAATATCGACCCATTTTTGTCGAAAACTCAAAATAGTGAAGCCCCGGAACTTCGAAATCTTACTTAGGGTAAGATTTCGGTTGTCCGTTCCATGGCTTTGCTATTTACTCTACTGTGGTGGGAAGGTTACAGACCGGGTTAAGGTAAGTATGTGAACGGAAGTTACGGACCAGGTTAAGGTAAGTGTGGGAACGGATCGGGGTAAGGTGAGTGTGCGATAGTTAGGGACATTAGGGTTAGGGAGCAGGTAAGGTGAGTGTGCAATAGTTCGGGACTTTAGGGTTAGGGAGCAGGTAAGGTGAGTGTGTGGTAGTTAGGGACTTTAGGGTTAGGGAACGGGTAAGGTGAGTGTGCGGTAGTTAGGGACTTTAGGGTTAGGGAAAGGGTAAGGTGAGTGTGCGGTAGTTAGGGACTTTAGGGTTAGGGAGCGGGTAAGGTAAGTGGATAGGTAGTAGTGTAGGGTTAGAATTATGGTTTTGTTAAGTGTATGCTTGTGGTTTATTTATTTTGGTGTGCTTGTGTTGTGTGTATGTGTTTCGGGACAGCAATTTTTTTCCCTGGGAAAAAATTTGCTGTTCCGTATGTTCGATATTTTGTGGTTTAGATATGTTAGTTACAATGAAATAGCATTCGCTATTTTCATCATACGATAGGCTAATATAAATGCCCAGGCCAACCTTTGTTGGACCCTTCTTAAAAAAATGGATGCCTGTCCTGCAAAATATGTACCCTTTCTCCCACCACTCTTTCCTTCCTCTTATTCTTCTCCGTTCCTCTGCTTGCATTTCCCTTTTTCTGATTGCACTATCGACCCTCTTTTTTCTTGTTTATAATATAAATGTGGCAGAAACTTTGCTGTGTAGCCCTTTCGTGGGCTCATGGTTATGTTTGTGTTGTATGAGAGCAACACATTAATTTGCATGTGGATGTGCATAGTCCTGCTATGGCCATTTTGCCTAGGTCACATGATCTACCATAGTACAATCCACAAGTCAGCATGATGTATGCAGCTTTCATGAGTGAGCAGCCCACTTATCATATAACAACCCCTATAGGTTTATGCTAAGTTGCTACTACTGCATATTTAATTACCTTTAATTTACACAACACAACTCTGACTGTTCTATTTTTCCCAATGGTGCCACATTACCACTGTTTTTTTTTTTTCTAATTTCAGCCAATGCGTTAAGCTAAACCAGTACTGAAAACGTGTTCAAAAGCCTTTAATTTTACCTGGTAAATCACACTGCCATATGCTAGACTGGCAACACAGTTGTACTTGATAATCCTGTGTTGCTACCTTATGCATGCAAGTGCTATGATGTTGGCAACTGGCCACAAATAAACATGTTCCAGATACTTGTGCCTTGTGTTGCAGGCTCAGTGGATTTTAAAATGTACACTTGCTTTGTGCAGCTCACAGCCTATTTTTATATAACACAGAAGCAACTGCTTTGCAATGTATTACTTACCTTCCATAAAGTTTCAAATTAAGTTTAGTAGTACCTTCAATATTATTACTGTTCTTTCGTGTGTGTTAAGAGCCCAGAGTGTTTAGCCACGTCAGTCTCAAAAAAGGCTTACGCCTTTCATGTTTTTCTACCCTTCATGTTGGTTGACCTTCTTCTCTATCATTTTTGCTGTAGATCTTCTCTTTCTGTTCCAAGAAATCACATCATCAATTCCTGCTTTGACTTAAGAATTTTATCCCCTTATCACAAATGGTCAGTCCTTTATCCATGAGAATCCCTTTGATTGCTGCTGTAGTAATGATATGTAATCCATGATAGCCATAGTGGCAGTAGTAATCAGGGGAAGGAAGGTGGTCACTTGTTTTTGCAGATGTTCTTCATGTTTCACTGTTGCAGTCATTACATTTGGGTTATCTGCTAGCAGGTAGCCCACAGTCGGTCTGATTAACAAAGTCTTGGGTCCTGTGTCGGTCGCTGTCCCTTTTTCCATGACATCAGGTCATCAGGGGTATAAAGCATGCAGCTGACTCCATTACATCAGTCTTTCTTGCTGTGTGGTGCCTGAAGCAGAAACAGTTCACAAGTGCTGGTTGGTCGACTCCTGAAATTTTCGTTTTCGAGTTTCAGAACTGAAGTCTTCAACTAAAAGCTAAGTACCCCATTGGGGAAACTTTTTCTTGCTCCTTACCGATGTCAGTAAAAGTTAATAATTGCATTACTTGTGGAAAGCAAATACCTCATAAGGATTTTCATTCGTACTGTATTCCTTGCCTAGGCCCTAACCATAACGTACCTTGCTGTTGGTTTTGTGCTTTATTTAATCAGCACAGTATCCGTCGTCGGTACATTTCCACCTCTAAATATTTTGGTTCTCAGTTTAATTATCCAGAAAAAGAGACAGGCCACCGAGGTCCAAAACTACCAATGACACTTCTCCTAAGCCAGTCGCCAGTTTGCCGGTACTCATTGAGGTGCTTTCGCAGCCTCTGATACCCACTACATCTGATTTGCAGGCCTCTACTGAGACCCATTCGGAGTCCGGTATGCCGCGAGATACTTCAACTATGGAACCCACGGATGTCTCTACCTTGGATGGGTCCGGATCCGCTATGCAGGCACCGGTTTCTGAGGGTGTATTCAGCCCTATGGACTTGCATATTAAACCAACTCCTCCATCTTCTCTTAGGCCTAAATCTTGAACCATGCCTAAAAAAAGATGCCCAGGCCACATGCTCGGGCCTCTATGCCCAAAAAACAAATGATAAGAATGGCTGAAGATCTAATAACTCTAATCAGGGGTAGCCAACCCCCCCTTTCTAAGAGGCCTAGGACTGAAGTGGTTTATGAATCTTCTGACAAGGATTCTGTTTTTTCTAATTCTTCTGATGATCTGGATTTGCGCTTATCTATTTATGAGGATTCTGATGTAGAGGACTCCATTCCCTCTACTTCCCCTCCAGAGGATTTTTCTTTTGGGGAAACCTTACATCCTCTAAGGGAGCATTTCCACTGGGAAAGCCAGGATTTTTCTGATTCAAAAAAGAGGCTTAAGGATTTCTTACTCCTACCTCAACATAGGCCTTTAGCTATTCCTCCTGTACTAGACATTGTTGATGATGCCTTTTCGGAATCTAGTTTGGCCCCTGATTCCTTGCCTCCTACTCCCAGAAAATCAGACAGATACTACAGGGTCCTTGAGTCACACAAGTTCCTTTTTAAAAATCCTATTGTGGATCCAGAGACTATTTCACAGGGGCCCAAGGGCATTAAGGCTTCTACTGCTAAAAATCCTACTCCTTCTGATAGAGACTCCATGGCGCTGGATCGATGGGGTAAAAAGGTTTACACTTCTGCAACTGCCAGTTTCATATGTTAAAGTATCAGCAACATGTTACTGGATTGCTTAAACAGAAAATGATGTTGATTCCTGACTGTGTGGAAAATAAAGAATTACAGGATTTAATGCATTCTGCCGAACACGTTGGAAAACATACTGTTACTGGGTCTGTGCTCAGAAGGCATGCTTGGCTTAAGGAACAATCTTTGCCTGATCATGTTAAAGCTAAATTGTTGGATGCTCCCTTAAATGAGGACCGCCTATTTGGCAACCAGGCTGAGGAAGTTCTTAAAAAGATGGAAGATAAAGCTAAATCTATGCAAACTGTTAAAGATTTCCTACAAGTTTAGCCTCCTAGATTTAGTAGGCACTGGCCTTCTAAGAATTGGTCCTTTCCAGCCTCTTCCAGGTCTTCTCAAGCCAAACCAAGACACAGCAAAAACCACGGATTTCAATCCCAGGGGACACACAGGACTAAGCAGTGGGGGGCCTGCACTTCCAAATCTGGGAGTAATAAGACCCCCCCATGGTAAACTGTCTCAATGACTTCCTTTTTAAATTTCCAAGCACTTATCAACTCACTGCCCCTTTGGGGGGAAAGATTGCTCTTCATGCAAAGAACTGGGAGCTCATTACCCAGGACAAATGGGTTTTAAATATGGTGTCCCAGGGATACAGATTTCACTTCCACACGTTGCCAATACCAAGCGGGTGGTCGGACCTACATCCAAATCAATGGGCAGAGGCTCAAAACCAAGTACTTTCCCTCTTAACCATGGGGGCTATTCAACTGGTACCAGAAAAGGAAAAGGGACTAGGTTTCTACTCAAGACTTTTCCTGGTACCCAGAAAAGACAATTCATGGTGTCCTATCCTGGACCTGTCTACTCTAAACACCTTTTTGGTGATTCCAAAATTCAAGATGCTGACTCTTCACCAATTACTTCCTATGCTAGGCAAAGATGTCTGGTTGGCAACCCTAGATTTAAAAGACGCATACCTGCACATCCCAATCAGGGAATCTTGCAGAAGATACCTACGCTTCAAAGCAGGCTACATGCACTATCAACTCTCTGCACTGCCCTTTGGCTTATCTACTGCACTCAGGGTGTTTACAAAGTGCCTAGCTCCAGTTATTGCATTTTGCAGGCAAAGAAATATTCAAATATACCCATACCTGGACGATTGTCTAATTCAGGCAGAAAGCCAGGACATACTTCCGAATCATCTGGCCTTTACACAAAGGGTTCTAACTTGCCTAGGGTACACTATAAATGGAAAGAAATCACACCCGGTATCCTGTCAACAAATTATATTCCTGGGAGCAAGCTTGAATACAACTTCTCAGATGGCTTACCTCACGCCAGAGAAACAAATTCATTTGACAACTTACTTCAAACAAGTGGCCACAAAACCCTGCTATCTGCAAGAAAAATACTGCAAGCCTTGGGGTTCATGGCCTCCTGCATTCTTCTAATTCCATATGCAAGACTGCATATGAGGAAACTACAGTGGTATCTAAAAAGCCTACGGTGTCAACATCCTCATGATCTACAAGCAATGATTCCTATCATACTTTGCCTATGCCTAGAGTTTCTCTGGTGGGCAGAGGCCTGCCACCAAAACAAGGGACTACCTTTCACACTACCCCCTGCTGCCCAAACCCTAACAACAGATGCATCAGGCTATGCATGGGGGCTCACCTGGCAGGGAAGTGCATTCAGGGCAAATGGAACCCAAGTCAAATGCACCTTCATATCAATCAAAAAGAAATGTTAGCTGTACAGAATGCTCTGACAGCCTTCAAGGACCACATTCTTCCAGGACAACTAATGGTAAAGACAGACAACACCACTGTTATGTGGTACATAAACAAGCAGGGGGGTGCACATTCTTACCCCCTCTGCAGACTAGCCATGACATTGTGGAACACAGCCTTGAGCTGCCAAGTACACCTACAAGCTCAATTCCTGCCAAGAAAATTCAATACACTGGCAGACGGACTAAGCAGAAACCTCATGAACCCACACAAGTGGAAACTGGAATCAAGGATTTTCAACATGTTGACAAGCAAATGGGGGAGCCCAGATATAGACCTGTTTGCCTCTCCCCAGAACTACCAATTGGACAAATTTTGCACAAGGACTTCCCACAAACAAGCTTGGAAAGTGGATGCTCTGTCCTTCAGCTGAAAAAAAACTATCAGTCTATGTCTTCCCCCCTTCTGCCTCTGCTCTCCAAAGTACTACTAAAAATCAAACAGGACAAACCAAGGATGATTTTGATTGCTCCAGACTGGCCACGCCAACACTGGTACCCCCTCCTGCGCAGTGTGTCATGGTTATCCCCATGGCACCTGCCTCAGACTTCTTCTCTGTTGTCTCAGCAGGAGAACCAGATTCTGCACTCTCAAACACTGAACCTTGCAGCCTGGCTAATTACATAATCTCTCCTTTACCTTCCCTCAGTAAACCTGTGATGGATATCATTTTAGCGGCAAGGAGGCCTAGCACTAAAAATCCTGTGCTGAAAAATGGAAAAGATTCTGTGCCTGGGACCAATCTCAAGGGGTAAGCACAGCAGTGCCCAATTTACCTCAGATTTTACAATACTTAACTGAGATGCTTCACAAGGGCCTGTCCTTTTCCTCCATTAAAATCCACGCGTCAAGACATTTCAGCTCATTATACAATAGAACACCCCCTCTTCTCTCATCCACTGCTCAAGCAGTTCCTCAGAGGGGCCAAAAATTTGAGACCACCCAAGAGAGCGCCAACCCCAACCTGGGACCTTAACTTTGTTTTGGAGAAACTCAATCTACCTCCTTTGGAGCCAGCTGCTACTGCAGATTTAAAATTTCTTTCTTGGAAAACAGCTTTCCTTTTAGCAATCACTTCAGCTAGAGGGGTATCTGAATTACAGGCCCTTATGGCAGTGGAGCCTTTCATCATCTTTCATCCGGACAGTTTATCCCTCAGAACCAATCCATTCTTCATGCCCAAGGGGGTATCCAGTGTGGCTCTAAATCAGTCCATTCGTTTTCCAACCTTCTTTCCCAATCCATAGAACAAAGGGAAACGGATACTGCATCCCTTAGATGTGCACAGACAACTGAGATTCTACTTGGACAGGACTTAGCCTCAAAGGAAATCTGAACAACTGCTGGTAGCATTTGCTGCAGGGGCAGAGGGGAAGGCTATTTCAAAGCAAACCATTTCTAAATGGATAGAACATCGCATTCATTTCTGCTATAAGCACCATGGAAAACCTATCCCCCAGGGGATCAGACCTCACTCCACCAGGGCTGCATCTACCTCTACAGACTTTCTCAGAAGCATCCCTACCAGGGACATCCTAGAAGCTGCTACCTGGAGTTCTGTACATACTTTCACCAAGCATTATCATTTGCCAATGTTCTCTAAATCTAGAGCTGGCTTTGCCACTGCAGTTTTGCAGGGCCTTATAGCTGGCCCTAATGCTATCTAAATTCCTCCTCCCAACCATAGCTTTGGGAATCTACCCAAATGTGATGACTGCAACAGTGAAACATGAAGAACATAGTATAGTTGTGTACACTTACCATAAATGTAGATGTTCGAGTTTATTCACTGTTGCAGACCTGGTTACCCTCCCTCCAGCCCCCTAACTTCTTTTGGCTATACCTCTACTTTATTTTACTATGCTTAAAAGCCTTTTTGGTGTATTTGCTTTTTTTTTGGAGGTATATCATTGTACTTTTATATTTAATTGCTCCCCATTAGGGGGACACCTGACATCTGGGGCAAGAAAAACTGATGTAATGGCGTCGGCTGCATGCTTTATATCCCTGATGACCTGACGTCATGGAAGAAGGGACAGCAACCAACGCAGGACCCAAGACTTTGTTAATCAGGCTGACTGTGGGCTACTTGCAGGCAGATAACCCAAATGTAATGACTGCAACAGTGAATAGACTTGAACATCTACATTTATGGTAAGTGTACAAAGCTGTACTTTCTTTGAATTGTATAGTTATTAAATGCAGTTAACCACTGAAGCTGTGTAGTCATGATAACACTTCGGGTCATGAAAAATGTACATTTTCTGGTAAAGGAGGACTGGCTTTAGTGAATTCTTACCTGGATGAGGTAGTGCCACATTCAGGAAACTGCAACCCCTACATACAAGAAATGTTTTTTGTTGGACTTGTCCTCAAATAACCTAATTTTTACATTTAAAGACATCGAGAAAGGCTTGGATGGGTGAATAACAATGTGGCAGCAGCTAGTTTAATGTCATAGGCGATACTGTAATTTCCTTAGAAACATAAAATGCATCTGGTGGGAGATAAAGATGAAAGTAGAAACAACTTGAATTTAATTGTCAAAAAGGGTTATATATTTTATCAAAATGTATCTGCTTCATAGAGTCATTCAAACTATTTTCACATTGCTCTGCATACTAGCCATTCACTACAATTTTGCTAATTAAGCTTCAGTTTAAATAACTATTTCCTAATTAAAAACATAATAAGTATAATATAATATTCTAATCAAATAATGAAACATATTTACTTATTTATTTCATATTTGTTAACTGGGTTAGTCCAGCTGAGTTTGCAAACAAACCCATTTTCAGTGGAGACCCAAGGGTAAAAGCTCCAGCAAACATAAGAAAAGATAAAGTGACAATATATAAATATTAAATAATAATTACAATACAAAATAATTGTAAAAAAGAAAAGGTTATTAACTATTTGCATTGCACCGATAATAAGCAACACATTTTCAGTGGAGATCCAAAGGAAAGAGCCTCAGCAAACATAAGCAAAGATAAGCATACAGGACAAAAACTATTAAAAATAACAATGCAAATACGAAAATTAATTACAGAGAAAAACAAAAGATAAATTATGAACATTAAGGGTTGCACTGATAGCAGTGGCCTACATTTACTACATATAAGAGTAAAAACAAAAGGATAATCATTGTTCAAAAGAAGGAAAATGTACAGACATTGATAGGAAGTGGGGGGAAAAGATAAATAGTGTGGAGAATGGGAGGGGGATAGAAAGGAGGGGGTATAGTAGGGCTATAGTAGTAGAGCTGATGGTTTAGGAGATTTGTTTAAGCAGAAGTTACTAGCAGAGAAAGAAAGCTAGGAGATGCAACAGGTTATAGAGTAGGACAGACTAAGACTACATGTGGTCAAGGCAACGGCATAATGTCAAGTTTAGTAGGTGGAATTTAAGCTCCTTTTTAAAACAGGGAAAAGACAGGTTGGATTTAACATGGAGAGGGAGTTTGTTCCAATTTAGTGAGGCAGAGTGTTTGTAAAGTAGTTTGCCAATATTCCTTTTGGGTTTATAAACTGAGAGAAGATGCTGATCAGCACTCCGGAGAGGCCGGGGGGAGAGTAGAGCGTAACATGGGAGGAGAGAGCAGGGCAGGCAGAGGGGTTGTTGAGTATGGTAAAGGTAGTGTGGAGTTGTGAGTGTAGGAGAAGGTGTGGAAATTCCAGCCACTGAAGTTGGTTTTGTGAGAGGCAGTGATGCAACAAGAGTGTTTGGTTTAGAATAAATCTAGCAATCTTGTTGTATGTTTATTCCAGTTTCTGCATTGAGGTAGTTTGGACATTTGTAAGGATGGGGGAAGCATATAGAAGACTAGGTAAGAGAAATGCCTGCACAAGAGTGCATTTAGTAGCAGTAGTGAGGAATCTTTTGTTCCTATAAAATAGTCCCAGTTTTTGATTTTTTTTTTTTTTGATGGCCTGTTGTATGTGCAAGTCAAATTTTAGTCAGCCATCAATTATCACCCTAAGGAGTTTGGTGCGTGAGGCAGGGGAGATAGTGGTGCATCTTGGGAGGAAAGAGAAAAGTTGGATTTAAGGTGAGAGAGTGTCTGAGGTAGGAAGAGAAGAAGCTGAGTTTTTTTCTGGTTAAGGATTAGTTGATTATTTCTGAGCCATTTTTCCACAGAGATGAAGGAATTCTGTGTTAGTGTGTGTAGTTCAGAGACAGTATTGGAGATAGATAACAGAGTAGAGTCATCTGCGTATTGTATTACAGATGAGACTGCAGGATGAATGTAGGTTGTTGGTAAAAATGTTGAAAAGGAGCAGTCCAAGTATGGAGCCTTGGGGTACTCCTGTTTGAACACCAAGGAAGGGTGAGAAAGCCTGCTGCCATCTAACAGCTTGTTTTCTGCCAGTAAGGTAGGACTGGAAACAGCCAAGAGTAGAAGGAGAGAGGTTTAGGTCTGAGAATTTGCTAAGAAGGATGGGATGAGACACAGTGTCAAAGGCTTTAAAGAGATCGAGGAATCAACAGGAGACTAGGAGGTTGTTGTCTCTAGCTTCTGCGACCTTTTGGGTAAAGGGTAGTAAGGCAGTCGAGGTACTGTGTTTAGGATGGAAATCATGCTGCGAGGGGGCGAGGAGATTTTCGTGAATGAGATAGGACAGTAGTTGAGTATGTATACATTTTTCAAGGATCTTAGAGCATGGTGAGAGAATAGCAATTGATCTATAGTTATATTGCCACCTTTGTGCAGAGGAGTGGTATAGAAGAATTTCTATAATTCCGGTAGGGTAGATTCCTGAATGGAGCAGTTGATTAAGATATATACAGGCTATGCAATAGAGTCAGCAGCAATTTTCAAAAATTGAGGGGGGGGGGTTGTCAGTGGAGGGAGAGCATGGTTTTAGTTTAACAATAAGGGATTTTATATATTAAGTAGAAATTGGTCTCAAGGTAAAAGGATGAGAGACAGAGGAGAACAGAAGTTTAGGGGGAGGTGAGGGTAACACAGAAGAGTTGGGATGAGCAAGGTTAGAGGGTAGGAGTTTAAAGATGCTGTTTATGAATTATTCCTGAAATCTACAAAATAATGCCTAAAGAGCCATTACATCTACTACATAAAGTTTTTTCTATCTCCCAAGACCTAGCCAAAATCCTGCCTTCCTGGAAAGTTAGGATGAGCAGAGTTACCAGAGGGCAGGAGTTTGGAGATGCTGTCTATGAAGTGTTTGTTGAGCAAGTCTGCAGTTTCAGAGGGAGAGTGATGGGGAAAAGGTTAGGGATGGTAGTAGAACCATTGTGGAACAGGGAGTTGATAGTACTCCAGAATTTTAGGCATCATTTGGGTGAGACCTTTGAAATTTAGTGACATATTAGTGTTTATCCAAAATAATACGTTTTTTTTACACGATTTCTGAGTTGCTTATAACCTTGGAGAAAGGTGGGAGTTTTAGTGGTTTGCCATTTTTTCCATAGAGCATCTCTTTCATGCAACAAAGCAAGAGTAGTTTTGGAAAGCAAGGGGGCGAAATCAGATTTGATTCTGATTTTGTGAGTTGAGGCAAGAGAGTTTAAGACATCAAGGAAAATGTGGTTGAATTTAGTAACAGAATCATTGAGTGGGAGAGTTTTTAGGAAAGACCAATTGATGGCAGAGAGTCTATAGTTAAAGGTTTAAGGGGAAAAGTTAGTCAGTTTCCTACAATCTCTGTAGAGATGGGGCTTAGAGAGATAAGGAGAGTGTCTTAAGATAGAGATGGGAAATGGTCACTAATAGTCAGGAAAGGTAGAAGGATTACAATAGCTGTTTGGAGATTAGGTCAAGATCCAGTCAATTGTGGAATCAGTAGCGTTTTTACTGTAGTGGGTAGGGGTAGTTGTAAGAATCCATACAGGTTTATGAAATGTTGGGGTGAGTCACCAGTAAGCGAGTTCCAATCTATATTAACATCTCCAGGAATGATGGTTTCATGGGGGATGGAGATGTTTATCCAGGAGAGTATATGTTCAAGGATAGGGATGCTTTTACATGGGGAGATATAGATAGAGACAATAGCAAACTTCTTATAGTTATTGATGTGGCAGTCTAGGAGCAGTAGTTCAGCAAGGGAGAAATAGGCAGGGTAAAATGTCCATAGGTGTTAGCATCAGTGAAACTGAGTACATTTTGGGTGTCTTATCGACCTATAGATTTTGTATTGAGGTGGGAGAAATTTAGAGGAATTGATATAAGGTTTTAGCCAGGTTTCCGACAGGGCCAGGATGTGGGGTTTGTGTTGGACCCACCATGTGTGAAGTTTGGAAATTTTTTTGTTTAGACTTTGGATGTTCCTTGCAGAGATAGAGAGATGTTTGAGACTGGAGATATTTGAGGATACTTTTGGGAGGACAGCAGATAAAGGTGGAGGTGGAGTGGAGAGAGGGGAGGGAGTAGGATTAGGATGAATGTCACCAGAAACCAGAAGAGCAAAGACGGGATGGAAAAGGTGAGGGTAGGCACTAAGGAGAATAGGGTACTTGAGTTTGGACTTAGGAGTAAGAGTTGGGTAGGTCATGAGTTTAAATTTAAGACACTGAAATGGAGAGAGACAGATAAGAGAGGGGGCGATAGTTAGTGGAGGGGTTGGTTATATGTTGGAAGAGGTCTGGGAAAGGGAAAGATGGGGGAAGAGGAGAAGATATGGAGCTCAGTGTGGCAGGAAGTGCTTAGGGCTAGTGAGATTAGAAGTGGGTGAAAGCAATAAGAATAGCACTGTGTGATGGAAAAAGGAGGGGAGGAGTTATAGGGAAAAATATAAAGAAATATATTAGGGAAGGGTGGTGGCTAGAAATAAGCAGTGTAAGGGAAGGAACAGTATTGAGGGGTGGAAATAGTATGTGAGGAGATAGTAGGTGTGCTAGGGAGTGAAAGAGTTAAGTGTGAGAGAGGCAAGCCACAGAGGAGGCAGCCCAAGGTGGGTGGGGAAAAGAGGAAGATTGGTGACAAGGTGGGAAGAGTGAAAGGGTAAGATCACAAATTATAGTGGTGGGAGGGGGCTGTGGGACTGACCAAGCAATGCGGTGAAAGTAAAAATTTGAGGATAGTTGGGGTGGGAATGGAGCAAAGCGGGCAGAACTACAACACAGGTAAGTTTAATGTAAGGGCCTAAAACCTGCACTCAGCACTTTAATTTTACTTACTTTTAGCAGGAAAGACAGACCAACAGTATACAATTTTGAGGTTTCATAACCTGCATTCTGTGTTCTTTTAAAGTAAAGACAAGGCCATGCAATTCATACAGAGACAGAAATAGGAAACCACGCTGCCATCTGTTGAAAATAATTCAGTGAGTCATCGATTCAAAGATATTCCAAGGCCACCATGTTTCATGAACAGTCTCACCTTGACAACCCATCAGAATTTCCTGACAACTGTTGTCGCCTAATGGTCAAAAGACAGGGAACTATCAATCTAAGTATCTAGAACTCTAATTTAATTTTCAGTTTTGTAAAGGTCTGTTGTCTAGATAGTATGATAAGAGGAGGAGTTGTTTACCCAAAGTAATGATTCTACACATTTTAGCATTTAGTTTGAATCCATTTTCAGTACACCAGGAGTTTACAGGGAAAATTCCTTCTAGAGGGTCTGGGTGTCATAGGGTGATTTAACAACCCCTAATCTGAAATCATCTGCAAACTTCATTAGCCAAAGGTCCAGCGCCACTCTGCTTGACAATAAGGAAACTTAACCTGATTGTTCATAACTAATTATTTCTTTAACAGACTATCTATATATATATATATATATATATATATATATATATATATATATAAAATAGGAACCAAAGAGATATAAAAAAACAACATACTAAAAATGCAAAGGAACAAAAAAATTCTGGTATAGGCTATTATCACAAGTTAAGCACTTTTGT
Organism: Protopterus annectens; assembly: GCF_019279795.1. Taxonomy (NCBI): domain Eukaryota; kingdom Metazoa; phylum Chordata; order Ceratodontiformes; family Protopteridae; genus Protopterus; species Protopterus annectens. The sequence continues at coordinate 700,224,210 of NC_056747.1, forward strand.
TCCACTAGTATGAAAAACTTCTTCAGAGCATATCTATTAGTCTTTTTAGGATTTTTCTAGGGGAGATCGGAGGTACAAAAAAAAAAAAAACAGGGACAAGACTGGAATGTGCTGAAGTAATCTGAACAAACAACTCAGTCAAAGAAACACAACAAAGAAAGACTGAAAAGGTTCTGTCCAATTAATGTTCCACAAAGGCAGACAGAAGGCCACTGAAATGGGGGGCTGGAATTCGGAAATGCAGAGTACTGCTCACTCTTGTTTAGTGTTCTACAATATTATGATTCAAAGACAGTATGGAGTCTCCAGCAACTAACTCTACAGTGGCTTAATGGAGAATACCACAATGAAATGTGGCAGTCTGGAGATGCAGTAAATGTAAACTGACCACTTGCTCTGTCCTGAAGCTTTATTCCAGGATTGAAATAACAGAGGAGAGTAATTCAAAGACAAAATTGGGCCTATATTAGATAACCGAAAGTTATCTTAAGCGAACACTCACATGAGCGAAAATGCCGGGAATCAAAAGGGTGTTTGTGGGATTGTAGTACAGTGAGGAGTGAGATATTTGCCCTTTCCTCACTGTAGTGTGATCTCAGAGTTGGAATATATAGTTAACAGGGGGTGTGGGGGGCACAGCCCCCCACAACACCAACTTCAATTACCGGCATTTTCGCTCATGTGAGCATTCGCTTAAGATAACTTTCGGTTATCTAATATAGACCCGACAAAATCTACTATACTATTTCAGATCACAGCAGTGGGATTGAAAACTCTGTTTTACAGTGTTCACTCTTTGCTAGCTGTATATGAACACAAGTATTGTAAGGCTGCGTGTGTGTGTGTGTGTGTGTGTGTGTGTGTGTGTGTGTGTGTGTGTGTGTGTGTGTGTGTGTGTGTGTGTGTGCACTCGCTTGTGTAACTGTATGTGTGAGTGTGTGGGTTTGTAGTTTCTATGCAAAAGTATTGCATAGGTTGTTGTTGCAACTATATTGATATTCAGTTCAGTCAAATGCAAAGGAACCATGACTGCAAAAAAGTTACTAGTCACCCGGTGGTCAGGGCAATCCATCTGTGTGATTATTCTGTCACAGGAATGCACTCCAGGGCCCCAATCTTTATGTGCAAACAATGGTCTGCCACAGCCTTCACCATTCCTTCCACCTTCCTCAAGATGACCCATCAAGACCTTCTTTTGACAATCTCTCATGACAGGCCTGCACCTCCCCACTGGAGAACCAGCACTGGAGGCCACCAACAAACCCTTCATGTCACCTCTCGATAGGATCATCATCATCACTCTGCAAAGAGGTTGCACCGAGCAAAGCTGAGGCTCTATTTGAAACTGCTGTTTCATTTTGAAATAGAACAAGCTGTACTTTTGCTACAATGTAGAAAAATATACTTCCAAACAGTTATGTATGACGCATTATTTTTTGCTTCCAAACCAGATGGAAATATATGAAGTGTTCCTTTCTGTTTTAGGGATGTTTATACTGAATGCCAAAATTAAAACACATTATGTTCCTGTTTGGAGACAAATACATACATTATTCAATGAAGAGATGATTTTAGTAGACAGAGTAAGCATTTGATTTAAAATGATATTTAGTGGATGAATTTCAAAGAAGAGATTATCTAAATCTATGCTGTTACAACTACAATGACTTTCAACCAAAGTCAAGGGCTGGATACCTGGCACCTTTCCATACTTCTCAACTGCCCCGATTTTTGCCTAATATTTTTAGTCTATTCTTTATAAATTATGTGTTTTTCCGGAAATTATTGACTTGTAAAGTCACTAAATAATGACAGACATTTGAATGTCAGACTTCGTAACATTCAGAAAATGCATGCAAATACAAAACCTGTTATGCTAGCAATTTTCTTTGCTTATAATAGTAATACTTAAAATCTGTCCTTGAGTTTGAATCTTTGCCCCACCCCTCCATTATTTTTGCCTTTGTCCAGAATTCTTGCTCTAAAAAGTTGAGGTATGCTCCTTTTGGTCTGGATTGATCCAGCTAGAAATCCATTTGGAAGAGCTGTTTAGTAAAGTAAGCCTCAACAATCACACCTGTGTTCACATAGTGTAGAAACAGCTGCCTTTAAATAGGTTTGACCTTAATTAAGATATATAAGCAAAGCAAGGCACTGCTATATTCAGTGGACAAACAGGCCTTTTGCAATGTTAAAATACATATAATCACAAAATATAAGTTAACTACTAGGGTAGTAATCTAGAAAGGAGTGATGAAGTAGTTAGTCTAGGGTTTTTATTATTTTTGTGGGTGTAATAAAAAGTTTAATGTATTCGTAGGTTGATGCAAGGCTATCAGTCTAAACACTACTGCAAGCCTAGCAAATTGCCACAGGTCAGAATCAAAACCTGTATATTGTATCTGTGAGGAAAAGGCCTCAACCATTATGCCATCTCTCTATCTATATTTGGATTATGCTGTCATGTAAGACTTCGGTACTGCTTGTCAACTTATAAAAATAGCTGAGCAGCAAACTCGGTGAAGTAACACTTCCCGATGACTGTTTTCCATGGGAAGTCACTGCTTACATAGTTTCTATGGGTGCGTGCATTGATTCCATTCTTTTTGGTGACTTCTCCCTCCTTTGCATTTGTGAAACCATTGAGGTGGTATATACAAGCTTGGGAAACGTAGGGTCCTTAGCGGAGCTTGTCCCCTTGCAAAAAAGTTCACATTTATGTTTTTTTTCATTGAATTAGTTTCTTGACCAGTTGTGCTTAGTGAATTCATTTCTCGGTAATTTGTAACTTGACAACAAATAATGGCAGTGTTTAGTAATAATAATTGTCTAATGGCCGACACCATCTGATGCATAAGTCACAAATTAACATGATTACAAAATGCTTTATAATTCATTATACTAGCTATCCCAGACTGCTGTGATGATACGGAATTTGCTTTTCACTTTGCTTAAAGGTTTTCATTGGTGGGTGTGTGGTGTGAGGAAAGCAGAAACAAAGTAACAACAAAGTAACAATTACAACAGTTTACAATGCAAACAGAAGTAGCATTACTGTAGATGCGTAAAGTCTTTTTGTGCAGATACTAACATTTAAATAATATACCACACTGTAGAGGTCATTCTTTTTAGTCACTGATGTCTAGAGGTATAGCATGGTAAGAAAAGACGGCTAGAAATAAAAAAGTCATAAAATCTAGATAACAGTTGAATATTGTAATGAAGCAATAATCCTATGGCTCAGAACAATATCAATATTTTCTTTAAAGGCCAAATGCAAATGCAATGTACTGCAAGGGACCTTTAATGTCCTTGCTGTGGTCTCCACAGTTTCCCAAGACTAGCCCATTAAACCTGTTTTTACAGTTGTCAGAACTAAATATCTTCTGATTATTAGCAGTAATGCGATGTAACAGCATGAGTGTCACTGTCTCTGGCAGTCGTTAGCTTCCTCTGGACACTGGCAGTCCACTGCAACAAAAGGTATTCATTACCTACTGGCCCATTAGTTTCTCCTTCCTTCTGATGCTACAAGCGTCACTGCAGTCCTGTTCTTTCCCCAGACAATGGCAACCCTCTTCTATTAAAGGTAAAAGCATGACCTTATAAGCATCCTTGCTTCTCTGTCTGACTCAATTCATTAATCTATGTCTCTCAGCAGGGAGCATTATAATTTCATGTGGGATCATGTCTTCTTATTAAACAAGTTCACATTAACACGATTTCTTACTTTCCAGCTTCTCAGTAACTTTGAAATCTACCTCTCTGTCAAAAGTAATATTAAGATAGTGCAAGTCCTAAACAGAACTATTTTTATTATTAAAGCTATAACTGAAATGACTGTAGCTGAATGTAAATTTTTCTTACAGATTGCAATGTGTTTTATTCTTTGATAAGTCCAGAAAGGTATAATATAATATCTAGGATACACATTTCAGTATAAGACAGACTGTATACTGAAATATTATGTGATTATACTTTGATGTGTTGAGATGCACATAATGCAGAAAAGTGGCATTAAGAACATCTAGGATTTGAAGTCACACTGTCATAATGAAGCATGCCAGAGTATTTCCTTCCAGTACAGAACCATACCAATATATCTGAGTAAAACAAAATATGGAATACTTATTTTGTTGTATTATGGCTAACCTCCTGCTATTAAGTGATAACCTGGCAAAAGTCCAAGCCCCCATAAACCCTGAGAACCCTGCTGCCTGTGTAGAACTGTTCACAGAAACCCTGTACAAGCATGTTAATAGCTGCACAGAGGCAGCTGTAACCACAAGGAAGAAGTACAGAACTAACTCAAAAAAACAAGCCACCCTGGTGGAATCACAAACTCAATATGTGTAACAGAAGGAAGAAAATCATGGCAAAAATTAGGAGGTGCAGCATCTAGCAGGGTAAAAAAGACTCTCGTCAAACTAAATAAACAACTCAGAGGACAAATAAAGTCTAACAAAGCCAGATTTGAGGTAAGTTTGGGCTCACAGGCCAAGGACAATCACAAAGCATTCTTTAGCTATGTCCGCAATGTCAAAGGCAATACACAACTATGCGCAGAGCTCATTGAAAATGGAGCCACCTATACTGAGCCAGAAGATATAGCAAATCTCCTGGCTGATAAATTCAGCTCTAACTTTAACCACCTCTCCTTCAACTTTCCCTAAGGAAATACCATCAAATATGACTCCCCCTACTATCACTAGGGAACAGGTCCTTAATGCCCTCTCTAAGTCCGCAAGCACTGCATCAATGGGCCAAGATAGTATCCCAGGGTGCCTTCTAAATAGCATCAAACATGACCTATTAGGGCTTCTAGAATTACTATTTAACTGTAGTCTCCAAACAGGCTTTGTGCCTCATGAATGGAGAACAGCAACAGTCATCTTTCTGCACAAAGGTGGACCATCTACAGACCCTGGAAACTACAGACCCATAAGTCACACTAGTGTTATATGTAAAGCCATGGAAAGAATTATCATATAAATGATCAATAGAGATATAGTAAACATCCAGACACTGGAACCAACCCAGTTTGGTTTTGTCAAGGGCAGATCATGCATACTCAACCTGGTGGACTTCTTTGAGAAGGTAACCAAAGCAATGGATGAGGGAAAAATGGTTTACACTGCCTACCTTGAACTAGCCAAAGCATTTGACACAATATCCCACCTGGGCATTGCTGGCAAACTCAGGAGGTTAGATGTAAACTAGTATGGCACCCAGTGGATAGCCAAGTGGTTCACAGACAGGACCCAAGAAGTTAGAATTAGGGAGTCCACTTCTACAAAGATGCCAGTCACAAGTGGTGTCTTTCAGTGATCAGTCCTTGTACTGCTCCTTTTTGGCATTCACTTCTCTGAAGTCAAAGTCAGTGTCATTGGTCTCTGGTTGACTAAATTTGTAGATGATTGCAAATTAGGACCTGTCATTGAATCCCACACTGACACAAATGTTCTCCAGAAGGGGCTGACACGACAAGCAACTGGTATCAGAGCCATGGACTAAAACTAAAAGCTAAGAAATGCATAATAGTATCCTTTTGGAAGTCATTCACCCCTAGTAACTATCATATTGACAACACACCCCTTAGAGCTGACCCAGTAGTCAGGGATTCAGGAACATGCATAGATAATAATCTAGCCTTTGACCATCATGTGTCTACAGTAGTGAGGAAATCATTCTATGTTGCACAACTTATAAACAAAGGTATGGCATCTAAGTCCAAGGAAGTCATTGTTCCACTGTATTCGGCATTCATCAGACCTATCTTTGAGTACAATGCCCCCTTTGGTATGTACCTAACCAGGCATATCCAACAATTGGAATGACCACAGACGTTCCTCACTAAAAGAATAAAGGGTGTAAGTAAAACATCCTGTGCAGATTGCCTTAAGTCCTATCCCTGTATTCTGTCTCCTACAGGCTTTTGTGGGAGATCTATGCCTGGCATACAGTGCATTCTCAGACCCCACTCTGATGGACCTCCTGCATATCCACAAAACAAACAGCACCAGAATTACCCATTCTAAAGACTTAAACCTTGCCTGTGATATAAATAGGACCTGCTGGAGAAACAGGTATGTATCCCATAGACTACCCTGTCTATGGAAAAGGCTCCCCATCCATGTAAAGCAGAGTTCTTCCCTAACCCAATTCAAGGTGCAGTGGTGAGCAGTTTGTGTTGTCACTCCACAGCAAGAGGCTCTCTAGTTCAGTTCTTGGCTGGGGGTGCCTTCTGTGTGGATTCTACATGTCCTCCCTACATTCATGTGATTTTTCTCCAGGTGCTTCAGTTTCCTCCCACATTACAAAGACGTGTCTGGAGCGTTTCTTCCCTGGCCTCTGCTGAAAATTGTCTCATTCCAAGTCAGACTTTCCCAGTAAACAAATGTTAAATAAAATTAAATAAATAAGTGCAGCTTGGACAATTGGATGGGGAACAGGAAATTCATCCTTGGTTTGTCACCTATGCCTCTAATGGACACAAACAACCTGTAAATGGCTCCTTTCCCAGGTCCATGCTTACACTTATCAAGGTATCAGAACTTGTCAGAGATTTGGGATGCATGGCTTGGCTTAAAAAGTCCCTTGTGGTCATTGGCCTAGTAAACAACTATGAACCTATGGACTTATTGTAGCAAACTATCAAATGAAATTCAAAAAAACGCTGAGTGCATCCACAAAAGGTACAGGTGATCTGCATAATGAAACACTTCACAGAGTTTTCTGAGATAAAATATTTAAAACTGGGAAGCTTATGTTACAGCGTTTATAAACTGTAATGCATTTTCGTAAGCAGTCCAGTGTCACATCTGTTACATAAGCATTTCAAATAGTCTGTAAGGTTTTTGTCATGAAAAAGTCAAACAGATGTTTGACTTCCCACATAAAATGAGGTTTCCTGCATTGATTTTAAAATTAACTTTGAGGATAATACCTTTGTGATAAAACCTCTCATTTCCTTAAAAAGCTTCCACTGAAACACTAGTGCTACAATATTTAAAATCTCAAGGTTTGGGGTGACATGCTTTAAGTTAAAAGAGAGAAACATATGTAATTTCTGAGTAGTGACGATAATTAAATTCTATACCACTGGCTGTCAGTTTTTGAAAAGGTACACATAGGAAGGCTTAGTTAGAAAGAAAAAAAAAACAAGGACAATGCTTGTAGAGCAACAGATTTAGGTAATAAATGGGAGTTTAGTTTTAATTTGGTAAATGCATTTCTAAGGAACGGAGGGGAGCATGAAAGGTGGCCCAACACGAGTCATTCCATGTGATAATGAAATGGGCAGTGTTTTGCCTGTACCTCTAAACTGTTATAATTTTGCAATAGTGCCATGACTTTTGCCCTCAAATTTTGCCTTGCTTCTCATATATTTTCTAATTTCATTTGTAAATTCAGAACTGTTTAAGTGCACATGCAGCATTATATATCTTCAGTAGGTCTATACAAAGATTAGTAGCCCTTATTGTGTGGTGCCTAGTATCCAAAGACCTTCTAGTCTAACAAATAATAAACTTCTTCTCTTTCTGCCCAACTGCTATGATATCTAAAGGCCAGTGCTATGAGTTTTAGTTTCCTGAGATTGAGAGACATGTTTTTTTTTTCCTGTAATTTGAGTATATCAGTAGAAGTGTTGAAGAGTCATACACATTTTGTAGAGATGAATTTTATATATTTCAATTTGGGCAGATTCTGTTTTGTGATTTAGAAGGGAAATGTTAAGCATAATTAGATAATAATTGTATAGGATCCTTATGCTAGTGAGGCTAACACCTTAACCATTACAACAACCCTGTAATAGCGTAATTTCTTTTTTTCTTAAATTTATAAGCAATGCATTAATGAAACATAAAAACATTGCAATAATGGGATAAAGAAATTGAAGCCCAGTTTAAAATGAGCTGTATTCAATGTCAATGTTTCTTTTAATTCTTCTTAAAGACAGACTAAGCTGGACTTTATGATAGGATTGCAGTGTAGGTAATGATAATATAAAATAATATGTAATGTAAGAACACTTATGTGATGTGTGTATGCAAATTTCTCATTGTTCTTTTGTGTGTGCCACTAAGGGCTGAATAGGTTAAACTTCGAAATGAACTTCAAAAAAGATGCACACCTTAAGCAGGGTAATATTTACAATCATAGAAGAGGATTGTATAAAGTATCTGTTCACGGTGCCACACTCCATATGCTCTTTTTGTTATTTCTTCTGTGTGTTGCCTGAAGTTAATATACCATATGACTGGATTACACACACATGAAATTATTCATTAGATAAACTGCCCTACATTCAAATGACTTCACTGTATTATGTTAACTTACAAACATAAAATTACTGATATGATTTTATAAGGAGCCTCGTAAATGAAAAAAAAAAGGTGACAATTCTCTACAGACAGGTGAAAGCTTGTCTTATCAATTGTGAAATTGTACATTATTTCACAGTAAAATATCCAGTCATTATTTGGAAAATTTCAGCTGTTACTTCATAGGTTCATAGGTGCATACTAGGCTAAAGGCACTGGAGCCTTTACAAGCCTAGCCCACAGAAATGCCCTGGCATTGTGCTGCCCAAAGTTAATTCCCAGTGCCTCTATCAAGTAGAGCCACTGGCGTGATCCTCAGGGTGAACTTTCTATTACCCATCCACTCATCAAGATTTTTCTTGAAGAGGGACAGCGAGGTGCTCTGCTTGACATGTATGAGAAGTCTATTCCAAAGCATGGTCAGGCTCTGGGTGAGGAACCTGTCCTTCCTGCATGTTCTGTTGATTGTGGTAATGAGGTTGAGGTCTCTGGAGCATGTGGTGTGGAGGGATTGGGATTTCTTTAGATGTAGCATTTCTAACAGAGCTGGGTCAGATATGGCTTTGTAATTCAAGCAGAGATCACATCTAAGTAGGCGATATGAGACAGAGAATAGCTGGAGTCTTCTGAGTCCATATAGGACATGTGTTTAAGGCCTAAGATCCTGTTTGTGAGGTACTTCTGTAGCCTCTCCAGCTGTTGCAGGTGTCTAGTGAGGTACATGCCAAATGTGGCATTATACTCAATGATTGGTCTAATGAGGGAAGAGTAGAGAGAGATGATGACCTCTTTCTTCCTGGATGCAAAACCCTTGGTAATGAGATGTGCCACATAGAAGGACTTTCTGCCCACAGTGATAATGTGGTGATCAAAGGAGAGGTTGCTGTCAACCTGCATCCCTGGATCTCTTATAACCAGTCATTGGTCTCAGTGAGGCCTTTCTGTAGGATGTCTGCATTACTTGGGGAGTTAATAATGGCTCCCAGCTTGTAGTTGTGTGTGACCTTGGTCACCCAGAGTCCCCATGTGTTGGCCTGGACTTCTGAGAAGTAGTTGCTGAACAGGAGAGGACCCAGGACTGATCCCTGTGGACTCCGCTCATGACTGATCAGCAGTCTGACTTGGAGTCCACTACTTTCACACTGTGTTCTATCTGTGAGCCAATTTGCAACCCGCCTAGTGGTATAGGGGTTGATGCCTAGTTTTGTGGGTTTATCAATAATTCCTGACTGAGGAATGGTATCAAAGGCCTTGGCCAGATTGAAGAAGGCTGTATGCACTGCCTTACCTTCAACCACAGCCCTGGTGACTGACTCAAAGAAGTCAACCAGATTGAGCAGGCATCATCTCCCTTTCAGAAAGCCAGATTGTGTGGGGTCCAGAGTTTGGAGATTTCCTATATCTTTGTTAATCAGGTCCACGATGGTGCACTCCATAGCTTTGCATATCAGACTCATCAGACTAATGGGTGATATTTCCCAGGGTCTGTAGTCGCTCCCCCTTTATGGAGAGAGATGACTGCAGCAGTGTGCCATTCGGTAGGGACAAAGCCTGAGGTGAGGCTGTGACTGAACAGAGCACACAAATGTGGTGCCAGTTCACTTTGTAGTTCATGTAGAACACAGCCAGGGATATTATCAGGTCCTATGGAAACTGTATTCTTGGCCTTGGACAGTGCAGCTTTAACCTGTGTTGGGCTAATGCTGGTGCTTGGAATTCTTCCGGTATTGTACTTGGTCCTTTGGAGAGGGGAGAAAGGGGTACATTTGGCATTGAATCTGTTGGCCAGTTTGTTGGCAATATCTGTTGGCTCAGTATAGGAGGTACCATTGTGCCAGTAACTCAGAGCAAATCTGGGTATTGCCATGGAGGCTCTTTATATAGCTATAGAAGGGTTTGTGATTGTTTTTAGTGTGTGCTGGAACTCTATCTTCATAGCTTGCTTTAGAGGATTTGAAGAGGAATCTCAACTTTTTGTTGAGACAAATAAGGGAGTTTTCCCAATCTTGGGACTTCACCTTTTTTCTGCAACAGATAAGGAGCTTCTACATACTGCAAAGCAGGAAAAAATGGATGGGAATGTGCTTATGGAGGGCAAGTTGAGTTTAAGCAAGCAATAATACCTGACTGGGGGGTATTATAGGGAAATAAAAAACTGCTCAGGCATGTTGTGAGGCCCTTTGTACCAGGCAGATTGCCTTACCACCCACAGGCTGTCCATTATTTCCTGTGCCATTCATCCTTGACAGCATTATTGCAATTGGAAAATAGGTATCTCTTAAAATGTTTTGTATTTGTTTTATTATTAGTATATGCATAGTTTTTATTTGAAGTAAAATAGTTCCTCTGCCTAATGTTTCATTGTTGGTGTAGGATGCTTGTTGGAGGAAAAATATATGTTATGTTAGTAGTTAATCATACCCACACACACACACACACACACACACACACACACACACACACACACACACACACACACACACACACACACACACACACACACACACACACACATGCCTAGCAATTATTGACTGTATTTTTTATTCTGGTCAAATAAAGGCAAAAATACAATAATAACACCAACAGTAATATATTTAATTCATTCCTGTCAGATGCATATAGTACAGGGCATTATAAGTCTCCTGCACACCCAACCACACACACACACACACACACACACACACACACACACACACACACACACACACACACACACAAACACACACACTTATAAATATTAACGTTTTTGACTATGAACATCTCAGTTGTCTGATTCTGATCAAATAAATAATTTAATAAATAAACAGCCAGTTGAATGTATTTTTGTCATAAATGATTTTAGTGCGGGCAGGATTTTGTGCAGGTAACAGCCCACTAGTTTCAACTGGGCTTGCTCTATGCATTCATTCACCCCTTAGCATGATTCTCCAAGACCATTTTCTAAATGTATTTATTTAATTTTAATACTAGTCAAAATGTATTGCTTTAAATTAACTCTTAATTCTGACAGATGGCTCCATTCAGAAAAGTATGTATATTTAATTTTTTGAAAAAAGGAAGGACTTCAATAATGTTCAGATTTTATAATAATATAGATGATTATATTCAGCTCTCTAATCATAACTAACTTAGTATGTGTTCTTGATTTTTATTTGAGAAATTCACCTCAAGTGCAGTGCGAACTAAAGCTTGACAGGTGAACCTTGCCATCCATGCTGAAAACATTTAACAAGAATTATGACTGGAGAGACCCAATCATTATTCTTTGAAAACTATGGAGCTGTGTCTTCTTCATGTTCTACCAACTACAGAATATTGTAAAATACTTAACACTGCCACACATGAACCTGGCAAAAGTGAGGAACTACCAGATTTTAACATTTCACTCTAATACTTTTTGTTTACACATATAGTGAAAATATACAATATATATGATAGAGCATAAACTAGAACATCCAAGATACATAAAGTGGTCAAATGGCACTATATACATACAAGAAATACATTTTCTTTAAAGAGCTATATCCCTTGTCCAATCAGTATTAACTATTTCTTATTTCTCTGTATTTTAGCTACCCTGTGCATTCCCTTTTATTTTATATGTCAATATTGGCACAAGGGCAATAGCTTTAGCTGTGCACTCACCCATAACATAAAGGAATATAAGTATCTCTCTAACATTAACCTGCTTGTTGTGTATTTGTGACATAAATGCCAAGAAATCCACTTTGAGACTGAAGTTCTAGAGGTGAATTTTGGCATCCATGCCTCAAACACATAATATCAAGTTGCAATTGGAGATCCAATCATAATTGCTTGCAGTACATGGAAATTTATCTGCTAAATATACTACTAGTTAGAGAAAATAAACACAAAACAAAACAAAAAACATGGAAAGTGTTCTACTGACTTATACAGCCTGTGAAGAAGATGGTAAGTGGTGTCAGACTGGATGAGATGTCTTTATTTATTCTGTGTGTCAGAGAGCTACTTCCATTTTGACACACTGTAATTAAGGCACCAGGCAGAAAAGAAGTTGAAAAGAAATTGCTTGAAGTTCTGTTGGTGTCATTTGTTGACTGGTCCTGTCAGCTATTAGTGCATAGTGCCAGACATGATCTTAACAGTGGTTAGGGGTCCTTAACAAATATTAAGAACCCTTCTAAGCATTGTTAAGCTTGGGTCTCATCCAGGAGCAGTACTGAACTAGGTTATCTTTTAACAGGTAGTTGAGCATAATCATGGAAATCCATGTTCTATATACAGTTTCCAGTGTATCTCTATTATATTGATTACAACACCAAACTCCACAGTTTACATTATAAAAAAGCTCTAATTTACAATTTCATTCACTTTTAACTCCATCCATTAGCTCTTTTCTAAGTCTATCCATATAAGAGACAGTCTGTTGTCTGTTTTCAGAACCTGTTATGTATTGATCATAAACCGGCTAGTATAATTAATCTCTTCTTACAAACCAATCCTTCATGATAGATTAAATGAGGAACCAATCAATGTTTACAATATTTCTAGTTAGTCAAGAAAATTACCTTCTAGACTATTTCTTTTCATGGTGCTAGAGTAATTTTATACTGCAAAAGAAGAACATACACAAGCATGGTATATTAACGCTCAAGCCTAAGAATACAAATATCCTGGCACCTATGTACTTTGTAAACTGCAAATTCAAAATGTTGTTTTTCTCCCATAGAATAGAAGAATCTATGTCATTGATGGCACCACCCCGTATTAAAATATATTATGCATCATGACTAAAACATATTTGCAGAAATGTACAAATGCACACACATAGGTGGGGGATTCTGCTGCATCCAAAATGCTCCCATTAATTTGAACATATAACTTAGAATTGAAAAAATACATAGCTCCAGAGTGTATCCATAAATAACATTAAATTATTAATAAATGCATTATAGAAATGCAAATAATAGGTTCAAAAACTCCCTCATAGTTTATAAGCGAAGTTGGGTATAACATTGTATGTAACTTACATAACATAATATAGTTAATTAACATCGCTTAATTCTAAAATAAAAGGTCTACTGCCTCTTAAATCTGTCTCTGATAATTCTGAAAAATTTCTGTTACTTTTCAATATAGTCTGAAAACATTTCAGTCAGATAGCCAGTTCCAGAGGTAATGTGTCACATAGGTGAATCATAGAAATGAATGCATTTTATTCAGACTATAAATAACATATATTTTAAAACACAATGCTGAAAAATATTTAAAACTTTTAAATCTATGGACTCATTCAATAGCAATTTGCTTAGACATTTTTATGAAATGATGCTCATTAGCAAGGGCAATGATTGTCCATTTATCAAGGAAGCATACCATCAAAGTCTAGAGCTTGGACTGTGATTACTGGGGAAATATGAAATTTCATGGCATTTGTCAATTTAGGTCAGAATGAAGATTCTGCATGACATAGATTTTTCCTTATATTAAGTACTTGCAAAAGTGTTACTTTGTTGTTCACAGTTTTCTGTCCTCAGAATCTCTTTTAATCTCACATTTAGATGCATTAAAAATTGCAGTGGAATTAGAGTTATTGCAGGAAATGTACATTTGACAATCACTGGTACAATTCCTAGAAACTCAGTTCACGCAAATTGAACTTCATTTTTAATAACAGTAAAAAAAAATGGTACCTGCCCATTACACATTTATACAATTGGTTTATAAAGCTTTTCTCCTTGCCCATTTTTGCAGTCATGAAATTACACAGAAAAATTACGTTTTCTTGTAAACTCATAAAATGAATATTACTTCTTAACCAGATTGCACATGTCCAAAGAGATTAAAATGGTCAGACTCCAAGGGCTCCCTTGCTAGTTGCTGGTGACGCACTTGTTTACTGCCATGTGCTCAGAGCAGTAAGTACGCTAAACCTCATTAGTCTGATCTTACTGCTTAGCCCTCCCAACGCCAACCCTATGAAACTGTATAGCCATACTAGAGCCATAACTCTAAACATAAAAATTCCACTGAATTCCTAACCCAAGTTCTCACTCTCTAAGCCTAAAACTCTACTCCCCCTCCCTAATTTCCCCTCTCACTCCCAAACATTAAAACTCCTCTCCCATTGCCTAAATCTAAAATGCCCTCGCTGATTCCTAAACATAAACTGCACTCCCACTCCCTAACTCAATTCCCTTCTCAGTTACTACTGCTCCATAACCCTATAACTTCCCACCCACTCCCTTAACCTAAACTCCCTTCCTGATTGCTACCGTAATCTATACTCCCATTGCCTCCTAATCTGTCCCCATAGTTGACTCAATAACGTCACTGGAGTACAAGTAGCAAGTTTATATAGGCTGTGGCAGCTGCTTTTAGCAAAACTTATATTTGTGTTCACGAACGAGCAGCAGCAACCTGCATGAGCTAAAAAAACTCAAGACCATGGCTATCAGACAGTGGTCAAGACCATGGCTATCAGACAGTAGTCAAGACCATGGCTATCAGGCAGTGGTCAAGACCATGGCTATCAGACAGTAGTCAAGACCATGGCTATCAGACAGTGGTCAAGACCATGGCTATCAGGCAGTGGTCAAGACCATGGCTATCAGACAGTGGTCAAGACCATGGCTATCAGGCAGTGGTCAAGACCATGGCTATCAGGCATTGGTCAAGACCATGGCTATCAGGCAGTGGTCAAGACCATGGCTATCAGGCAGTGGTCAAGACCATGGCTATCAGGCATTGGTCAAGACCATGGCTATCAGACAGTGGTCAAGACCATGGCTATCAGGCACTGGTCAAGACCATGGCTATCAGACAGTGGTCAAGACCATTTTTAGTGACAGCAAAAATCTAGAAGACTTCACAAATCAATTATTTTCATTGTTGTCTTTGTTATACAGATTAGCATTTTTGACAAACAAAGACCCATTTATTTTCATTTTTGGCCATTGTATACTTGGCATCGTACTGGACCTTTCATATAACTTTCTGCTAGGTTGTTTCAGGCTCATTCCATACCTTGAAGATGTACTGTTTCATGGATTCTCTCTCTTTATCGTGGATATCAGGATTGCAGTGAATTCCATCTCATAATCTTGCAGAACCTAGGTAGCAACGATAGCCGACAGGTTGCATTAGGAATGACTAATATTGCAGGTATATTTTGAAAAGTTTATAAAAGATTTGGAATTAAGAAAATGTGATTGGTTGGAGGGGTTTTCATAATTTAATTATATTTACTGACCATGTTAATCCCTCTAGACTAGTAGCCTCTATTTTGGGGAGATCAGAGATGATATAGAGAAAGAGGCTGGCAAAGAAGAAGTGGGATTGTCAGAGAGATGAAGACAGTAGACAGGAGTATAAGGAGATGAGGTGCATGGCAAAGAGAGAGGTGGTGAAGGCCAAGGATAAGGCATATGTAGAGTTGTATGAAAGGTTGGACACTAAGGAGGGAGAAAAGGACCTGTACCGATTGGCTAGACAGAGGGACCGAGCTAGGAAAGATGTGCAGCAGGTAAAGGTGATAAAGGATAATGAGGGAAACATACTCACAAGCGAGGAGAGTGTGTTGAGGAGATGGAAAGAGTACTTTGAGGGGTTGATGAATGAAGAGAATGAGAGGGAGAGAAGATTGGATGATGTAGGGATAGTAAATCATGAAGTACAATGGATTAGCAAGGAGGAAGTAAGGATAGCTATGAAGAGAATGAAGAATGGAAAGGTTGTTGGCTCAGATGACATACCTGTGGAAACATGGAGGTGTTTAGGTGAAATGGCAGTGGAGTTTTTAACCAGATTGTTTAATGAAATCTTGGAAAGTGAGAGGATGCCTGAGGAATGGAGAAAAAGTGTTTTGGTACTGATTTTTAAGAATAAGGGTGATGTGCAGAGCTGTAGTAACTACAGAGGGATAAAATTGATCAGTCACAACATGAAGTTATGGGAAAGAGTAGTGGAAGCAAGGTTAAGAAGGGACGTGATGATTAGTGATCAGCAGTATGGTTTCATGCCAGGAAAGAGCACTACAGATGTGATCTTTGCTCTGAGAGTGTTGATGGAGAAGTACAGAGAATGTCGGAAGGAGTTGCATTGTGTTTTTGTAGACTTAGAGAAAGCATATGACAGGGTGCCTAGAGAGGAGTTGTGGTATTGTATGAGGAAGTCAGGAGTGTCAGAAAAGTATGTACGAGTGGTACACGATATGTACAAGGGTAGTGTGACAGTGGTGAGGTCTGCGGTGGGAGTGACGGATGCGTTTAAGGTGGAGGTGGGGTTACATCAAGGATCAGCTCTGAGCCCTTTCTTATTTGCAATGGTGATGGACAGGTTGACAGACGAGATCAGACAGGAGTCCCCGTGGACTATGATGTTTGCAGATGACATTGTGATCTGTAGTGAGAGTAGGGAACAGGTGGAGGAGACCCTGGAGAGATGGAGATATGCTCTAGAGAGAAGAGGAATGAAGGTCAGCAGGACTAAGACAGAATATATGTGTGTGAATGAGAGGGAGGATAGAGGAATGGTGAGGATGCAAGGAGTAGAGGTGACAAAGGTGGATGAGTTTAAATACTTGGGGTCAATAGTTTAGAGCAACGGTGAGTGTGGAAGAGAGGTGAAGAAGAGAGTACAGGCAGGATGGAGTGGGTGGAGAAGAGTGTCAGGGGTGATTTGTGACAGACGAGTACCTGCAAGAGTGAAAGGGAAGGTCTACAAGAGGGTAGTGAGACCAGCTATGTTATATGGGTTGGAGACAGTGGAAATGACAAAAAGGTAGGAGGTTGAGCTGGATGTGGCATAATTAAAGATGTTAAGATTTGCACTGGGTGTGATGAGGGTGGACAGGATTAGGAATA
This sequence comes from Protopterus annectens, assembly GCF_019279795.1. NCBI lineage: Eukaryota > Metazoa > Chordata > Ceratodontiformes > Protopteridae > Protopterus > Protopterus annectens. Next base: position 700,241,380 of record NC_056747.1, read on the forward strand.
AGTATATTAGAGGGTCAGCCCAGGTTGGAAGGTTTGGAGACAAAGCCAGAGAGGCACGATTATGTTGGTTTGGACATGTGCTGAGGAGGGTTGCTGAGTATATTGGGAAAAAGATGCTAAGGATGAAGCTACCAGGTAACAGGAAAAGAGGAAGGCCTAAGATAAGGTTTATGGATGTGGTGAGAGAGGACATACAGGTGGTTGGTGTGACAGAGCAAGATGCAGAGGACAGGAAGAAATGGAAACAGGTGATCTGCTGTGGCGACCCCTAACGGGAACAGCCAAAAGAAGATGATGAGATATTTTATTTCTACTATATAAAGAAATTTGGCCAGGGAACCTCACCTACTCTTTTTGATAGGTGCTCTAGCATCTTTTAAATCCATTTGAGCTGTCATCAGTTCAGGCAGATAGGATCTTGGTTTAATGTGCCATCTGAAGAGCAGCACACTCAGGAGTGCAGCACCCCATCCCCCATGCTGCACTCCAGTGTCAGTAATCCAGTCAACTGGAGTGGGAATAGAACCCATATTCTTCTAGCTTTAAAGGCAAAGTGTGCTACCTGTTGTGCCACTGACACTGCAGCTGAAAATATTGAAACATTCTAACTTGAAAAGTAGACTAAGAAAAAATATAAAAACGTTTCTGTTTTATTAGACAATCTTTATATGTTCAAGCTAATAGGCTTATATATATATATATATATATATATATATATATATATATATATATTTTTTTTTTTTTCATTGAAATTTCATAACGTTGAATTTCATAAAATTGAGGCCAAAACATCTAAATCCCAAAACACTGAAAACCCAAAACATTGAAAACTCAGAACATAGAAAGTGTGCTTCATAACAGTTAAAACTACAATGCAAATGTACATGACATCCCCTCCACCTACAACAATACCTAATGAACAAACACACTTTCTACTACATTTCTGCAGGCAAGCCCCCCTGCACCCCCATGTGGGAGACTCTGCCCCATACACCCCCCGTAAATTAAATATACCAACTGCAGGATCACACTACAGTAGAAATAAGTTAATTTCCTAACCTCACTGTATCATATACACTGAGGTTGGGAAATTAACTTTTTTCCACTGTAGTGCAATCTTGGAGATGGTATATTTAATTTATGGGGAGTATGGGGGGGTGCGGAAGGTTGCTCCCCTGCAGAAACGTAGTAAAAAGTGCGTTTGTTAGTTAGGTGCTGCTGTAGGTGGAGGGGATCTTATTTACTTGTGCAATGTAGTTTTCAATGTTATGAAGCACACTTTCAATGTTCTGAGTTTTCAGTGTTTTGGGCTTTCAGTGTTTTGAATTTTTGATGTTATGGTCTCAATGTTATGAAATTCAACGTTATAAAAATTCAGTGTTATGCAGTAGACCCATATATATATATCCCTACCTTGCTACCCTCCCCTGCCATCCTTACCTATAATACCCTTGTTTCCATCCCCTATACTTCACTCACCTAACTGTAAACATTTCCACCTCCTTTCTCTGTACCTTTATAACTCCCACCCTCAACTTTCCCTTAATTTTCCCAACCTCTTCTTTCTGGTCTTGACTTGATGCTGCTAGAATGACTGGCCTTCCCTCCTCTCCTTCTTCCCTCTTCTGTCATTCTCCCATCTAACAGCCATATTCAACTATAGGCAACAACTTATGTTTTTATATGAATCAGTAAATATCCCTTCTCAAGGAAGGCTAACACAACCACGATTTCTATCTTTACTTCTTTTGCTCAATATCTACACTCTTCTTCCTTCTTGCAACTCTTATCAAATTTGTAATCTTTTGTAAATCTCATTTGTAATTAAAGTTAGTAACCAATTGTTTAATGTGTACTGTTGACATCTGACATATGTAACAAATTGTAATATGTATACTGTGGAGCTTTTTTCCTGGGGTCTCTGCTGAGAAAGGGAACCTGCCCAGCCAGGCCAACCCAGTTAACAAATGGCAAATAAAATAAATAAATATATATATATATATATATATATATATATATATATATATATATGAAAATGATGCCCTACTTCCGTTTTTCTGTAAAGTGGTTGAGGTATAATCACACTGACCTCTGTTTTCTAATGTTTAAATCCCTAATCACTTTTTATTTTGTTGAAATCACTGCTGGTGTGGTTTCCATCAGTGTATGTAGTGAGTCAATGTGAGTGTGTCCTGGCTTTCCACTTTTCTGCACAGTTGTACAACCCTAGAGTTAGAATATGTAAATAAGAGGGGGTGTGGGCAAAGCCATTGCATGGGTTATGAATATGGCATGTTTGCTTTAAAAACGATATATTTTTACGAGCATGTTATTGTGCAGAAGCTTTGATTTTCTTGTTTTATCTGGTTGAATCTTTAATGAGTTTGAACTTGAAATGCAGAGAACTGATAGGAGCATCTGCTTTTAAAATTATGACTGCAAAAAGTGGAAACAACAATAACTATAAATCAATGGCTGCATAAACAGCAATAGCATAAAATAAAAAAAAATAGGCAACTGAGTCTAAATCAAAACTCAATTAATCAATAAATAATTAAATAAATAAAATAAAAGAACTTCAACTATCTCAAATATTTTATGTCTTATGGTTTCATTCGATTAAAATAGCACACATTAAAAACATATATAGTAAAAATGCTGCATCTATGCTTTCAAATGCTAATATAGACAAGAAAAGATAGTACACTTTCAGAAACCTGCTTTAAATTTTAAAGAAACTGGTTCTGTCTAACGCTTTTGCACTTCAGCATAGGTTTGTTACTGAGAATATTATTCAGACTGGCTATGGTTATAATTCAGTTTGCTTTTGAAAATGTGTGAACAAATACAATGTGGAATTCAGGGTTTATGAATACATTCTTTGTCATATAAAAGTAAAACTGAACAATTTTCACTTACTAGCAAGAATGCACTTATATCAGAGTATTTCAAATGAATTGTGGTTATTTAAATAAAAACAGTAATTAGTATTCCAAGCAAAAACAGATTTATCAATTGTGTGAAAGCAACATGGAAAAATTTTTGTACAAGAAATGTACTTTTTGTGATTTGTGCAACTTAAAAACAATAAATGGATGGTGCATCATATCATAAGCAAACATCATAAGAGTATGTGTTGGTACAACTCTGTAATTACTTTATGCTGTTTCATGAATAGGAGGATAAATACTGGCTTGGGAATGAGAGGAAAGCCTGAAGAGTGAGGTAGCCCAGTAAGGAACAATCTAAAAATGAGTTGAGCGTATTACACCTTTAATGACATTGATGCCATTATATATTACTAGATAACTTATAAGAAATAATGACTGATGCAATCACTAAGGATTGGATAAGTTCTAAAAAATTAGAACTCTTTCTGGAATTCATAGAAAGTGGTGCCGTGACACATCTTGCTACACTCATGTGTTGAGTTGCACCACACTGTACTCTGTCAAACTCATATTATTGTGATATTTACATGATTATGAATCACTCAACTAAAAGCACACACACATACACATACATGTGCAGTACACACGCATGCACATGTATACACAGAGACACATGCATGTGTTCTCACATACGCACACACACGTGTATACACAAATGTGATTGTGTACACATACACGCACACACACACACATACACACATACACACACACACACACACACCGACACACACACACACACACACACACACACACACACACACACACACACACACACACACACACACACACACTCACTCATATACATATCTCCATTACCATTTACCTGGACTAGTACTGTCCTTCTGTGCAGATTCCCCCTTGAAATGTATAGGTGCATACCACTATGGATCAGTGTTTGCTTACACATTTCAAACACTACTCTGTAAGATATGAAATATGAAGTATAGATCTTCCATACTATGCAAGTATCCCAAAGTAGCTGTACACAGGAATACTTGTGGGGCCTCATTATGTTAGGACCCATTTCTGATAACCAAATTTAACTACAGTGTTGAAACTCTTTCTGCCCAGTACTATAAAGCAGCACTCTAGGTAACAGGGTATTGTAATTATCAAAACTCGGTTGCTTAATATGCAAATCAGTATGTAAAGCAACCTATCTAGAAATCTTGGCTTGTGTTACACAGCTGTTGACATTCCATTGTTCAAAATGTATAGATTGTTATGTACTGTTTGTGCTGGTTCCGTCACTGTTTTGCACCCTTAGACTTATTTTGGTACTTTAAGGTAGTCTTAATTGTAGGTTGTTTATACTTTTTTTTTGTATACATACTTATCTAAACCTTACATTGGACTTTACCTGCAGCTGCATTCTTTTGAATATGCTGTTCTGATATATTGTTGCTGTTCTCTGCATTGTCATTATTTTTCAACCTGACTGCTTTGTTACATGAATTAGTGCTTAGTACATTGTCAGATGCATCTGTCTGTATACCTATGTTCTTATGTTTCCACATCAACCTATTCTCTCTTTCTGGAAGGTAAGTTAATACCAGCTCTTTAATTCAGCCCTTTAACCCTTGTCAGTACAATAACAGTGCTCTACATCTTAATAACATTCCTACAATACAAGACTCCACTTTACCCTATCAGTACCATTGTATATAAATAAATTAATGTCTATAATGATGGACTTATGAGCTGCTCATATTTCTCACTTAACTAACTTGTTAGCCCTAATTTTACTTAGGATTTTGCATGAAATACCTCATGTTTACTGAAAACCTTTACTCCCTGACATTTCTAATTCAATCTTTGATCAATTCAATTACCTATGCAAATGTAAGGCACATCTCCCAACTTATAACACACAGTTAGTGAACAGCAGCAGCATATGACTACACATAGTATTTATTTTGTTTCTGCCCCTACTACTTGCTGGCCATCAAACCCCTCTTAGTCAATTAGCCAATTTGTTCCCATCAATGTAAAGAGACGCAAGTGAGAGGGGTTGTCATGCAGGCAGCTATCAGGGGTAGCTTCGGTTTTCTGTTTTTTTTTTTTTTTAGCTCTGACACCTACACACATACTTATTCACATACAGGGGGTAGCATACAATGGGCTGTTGTGATACAAGCCACATCTTCTTGTGACATGATATGTTGGCCTTGTATACATACATACATACATACAAATATTTCAAGCACAGGCATTTATGCCCTTCTAGCTTGCCAATAACCCAAAACACTTGTTCCCATAGTAAGTGTCCACCCTGATCTTAAAAATATCTAAATGAGTACTTACTTTAATGTAATTTGGTAATCTGTTCTATGCATCAGCTACTCTGTTAGAGAACCAATTAGTTCACTTCACATTCCTATAGAATCTCCTACATCGGTTATCTGATGATTCTCTACTACTTTTTGTTAACCCGACATTCTCAGAGGTAGTTATCCCTAAATGCCCTATATACCTGAATGAGATCTCCTCTTAGATATCTGTAAGAGACACTGTACAAGTTCTGATATCTTAGTCTTTCATAATAACTTAGATTTTCACATCCATGAATGCCCTTGGTATATTTCCTCTGTACTCTTTCCAGTTTACTCATGCTTGTCTTCATATAGGGTTTCCATATTGTCATTCCCCACTCAAGTTTGGGTCGAATGTAACTAACAAACAATGACTTAATTATTTTTAATTTCCTAGACTTTATAAATCTTGTTATACAACCTATAGTTATATAACTATCATTAACCAATTGGTTGATATGATTAAAAACACTCATAGCTGAATCTACCCATATACCCAGGTCAATAAATGAGTCTACAGTTTCAATCACTGTGTGCTGTATTAAATATTCACCTTTTAGTTTATGTCTCCTAAATCTCATATGGTTAGTTTTTGATGTATTTATCAGCATATTATTTTCCTGTGCCCAAATGGTGAATTAAGTCAAGTTATTTTGCAGACATGCCTTTTCTGTAGCACTTGTAATCATTTTACCTAATTTCGGGTCGTCTGCATATAGACTGTAGAACATCTTAGTTGAAAAAGTTAGGTCTGAAAGATACAATCTAAACAACTAAGGGCCTAGGACCGAGCCATGTTGGACACCCTGACTATAACGAAGGATTTCACATGTCCAGTTGCTGTATGATACTTGCCATGTCCTATTTGTTAGCCATGCAGCTATCCATTTTATCAAGTACATCAATACCTAGTTGTACTAATGTAGTGATCAGTGTTTTGTGTATGACCCTGTCAAATGATGAAGTTCATTTTATAAAAATTACATCACAGCATAATTTTTTATTCATAGCTGTTATTATATTGTTATAGAACATCGTGTTGTATCGTCATGTGATCCTCAGTCTTCATCAGACATTCTGTCCCAGAGAATGTGCCTCTCGCCTCCAAAGAGAGGCAAGCAAATGTAAACCTCATCAATCTTCTCCTCTCCCCTGCCAGATTCAGAAGGTGCCAGAACCAGTAGTCAAACCTGAGTCACTAGAGACATAGCCAGGAGTGTATCCCTCTACATCTATGGAGCTGGTCCACTATACCAGCTTATACTGATGTGGTCAGAAAATCCCTGCATTCACCCAGAAGACCTCAGTCATCTGGATATACTAGTATCTGTGCCACCAGTAGTAACTGCACGTCCACATGCTCATGCCTCTACAGGGAATCAAATTTGAGGTCCTAAGATCATATAGGTCAGCTTCAAATCAGAACAATGTCCATTTTATACAGACTTCCACTGACAAATACTAACAAATACACTGACCCTAGAAATAATAACGGATACATTGAAGTTGGTTGTTTCTCTGGTGCTAGGATCAGAGATATTTCACCCAAAAGGAGTGTGCCTACAGGGAGGATTAGTTTTAAGACCCAGTGTGTACAATGGATAAGATGGTTTGTCACAGCCCACAGGATTAAAGTAAATAAAAACATGATTAGTTGGCAGCAGGCCAATATGTACAAGGAACGCTGATATAAACATGATCTGGAGAAGGATAACTCTTTGTTAATGAAACTGCTGAAAATCAAAAAGCAATATAAACTGCTGTTTGCAGAAACTCAGTCCCATAGGACAGGAGGGAGTTATTTCCCTGGGCAAAGGGCAGATTATCCTCAATGTTATTAGCACAAAAATGTCAAATGTCATGCAGGAAATGACCATTGTTTCAGTTTAAGACAATGGAAGTGGCTTAATTACTCTTCCACAAGAAATAAATAGCATTCTGTGAAGACCAATAATGCCAGCGCACAGGATTTAAAACAGATGACACAACCTAGCTGTAGGGAGTGGGTTACATTTCGGACAATCATTTGAAATGTTAGGACCCACTAGACTGAGTCCTGAAATATGAAGAATTAATGACCAAAATATTGTACTTACATATACTAAGTCTGAGATGCTATTTCTCAGAATATTCCCTTTTTCATCAAGGTATGGCAATTTCAAGTTGGTATATATATATATATATATATATAAGTGCAAGGACTGTGGGAAGCTTGCCCTGCAACCTCGCTATAAAAAAGAAGTTTAAAGGAGAAAAGTGATTTTTTTTCAGCTTGTTGGCACTCAACATTTTGAGTGGTGACATTTCAACAAGGAGCCTACATTTTGTAACACTGATGAGGGCAGAAGCTTATAAACTAAGCAGACAAATATCAGTCAGTGACATGTTGACCTCCATAGATTCATTATTACCCAGGAATGATCTTGGAAGTGATGGATTCCCTGCAAATGTTTACAAATTCTTTTATGCTGAGTTAGATACCCCTTGCTTTATCTCTTCATGAAAGCAAGTATATGGCAGCATTTTTCAGTAAAGATGTTCCAGGCAAAAGTCTTAATGTTCCTGAAACTATAGTTTGTTTGCTTGTGTCTTTTGGCTTTTCCCAGTTAGGGTCGCCACAGAGGAACTCCGGTCCACTAATGATTGGTAGTTGCTTTTTATGTGCCGAGTTACCAGCCCTGAGGCACAACCTTCAATGAAGGTACGCCCAGTCACGCATATCTCCATGCAGAAGATGCTCTAGCTGAGAATTGAACCGGACAGCATCATATTGTGAGGCGACAACACTACCGCAGCACCACCACTGCGGGGTTCCTGAAACTATAGTAGGACCCCACAAACCTGACTAATTATCAAACTATTATATTACTTTAAGCTGATCGAAAATGTTTACAAAAGTTCTGGCTAATTGCCTGGAGAAATTATTAATATAGTTCATTGGGAAAGACAATTTTGGTTTTATTGGGAGTCATATGGGGAGTCCAAACTGAGTTAAGCTGTGCTTAAATGTTCAAGCAACCTGCACAAGGCTTAACTTAACACTGATGCAGCGGTCCTATTAGTGGAATTTGCCTTAACACTGATGCAGCGGTCCTATTAGTGGACTTTGCCTTAACACTGATGCAGCGGTCCTATTAGTGGACTTTGCCTTAACACTGATGCAGCGGTCCTATTAGTGGACTTTGCCTTAACACTGATGCAGCGGTCCTATTAGTGGAATTTGCCTTAACACTGATGCAGCGGTCCTATTAGTGGAATTTGCCTTAACACTGATGCAGCGGTCCTATTAGTGGACTTTGCCTTAACACTGATGCAGCGGTCCTATTAGTGGACTTTGCCTTAACACTGATGCAGCGGTCCTATTAGTGGACTTTGCCTTAACACTGATGCAGCGGTCCTATTAGTGGACTTTGCCTTAACACTGATGCAGCGGTCCTATTAGTGGACTTTGCTAAAGCATTTGATTCCATCCATTGAGAGCATATCTGGGAATCCATGTTGATACTGGAGTTTCCTTTGTTATTGATTTACTGTTGAGGCCTGTTACATTTTAACCCATTGGCCCACTTATGTTCTGATAATACTTGGTTCCAAAGTTTTAGGCACAATCAGGGGACTAAGCAAGGCTGCTTACTACCACATCATTGTTTGTTCTGGCTGCCTGTGTTTTAGAGTTTTGTTTGTGTGAACAGTTTAATCATTGAAGAGCTACCATTAAGGGTCAATGAATTCACTTGGTTTGCAGACGACTGTGCCATATGGTTGCAGAACTCGGATAGGGATGTTAAACCTATACCGGAATGTTTAAAATGTTTAGCATCCTATACTGGTCCTCAAATTAATGCACAGAAGTCTATTTTTTCCATTATAGCTGAGAGTATTAGAAGTTTTATTACAGGCCTCAGACCATAAGGTGAAATTTGTCATGAAATATACCTACCTGGGGATGCACAGGACACTTCCATTTGAGAGAATGATTGATCTTACCATTGGCAACTTCATATCAGAGGTTAAAGATAATTCATACAGAATCTATATCCAACCTTTTGTTTTCTTCACTAAAATTCAGTTAATTAAAGTGTTTGTTTTGCCCAAAGGTAGAACAATTTCTGTGGAAAGGCATGGTCCTGAGAGTGAGTCGGAGATGGGTCAGGATTCCTAGAAAATGGGGTGGGGTGTTCAGTATCCCTGATCTTTTCACTTATGGGGGCCTCAGTTGTTGGTTAGTATTATAGCAGAGGATGGTCCAAATGCACACTGATGTGGCTTATAGAAGAGTGGTATTTGAATGGCCTCAGTGCCACACTCAAAGTATAACACTTGTCCCATAAGCTTTGGGATCCAGGAGGATAAGAACAATGGTTTCAACTCAAGGAATTGTCTAAATTCAGACTGTAAAAAAGTTTGACACCACTCTCCTAACTTTGGAATAATGGTTTGAGTAAGATAAACACATGTTTAATATGATGAACAGGCTGGATTAAGGGGGTGCCCTGTTTGTGCATGATTTATTACCCTTATCCACCAATATACTTTTAGCACTGCCTGAGCTACAAATGGAATTCCCTTTAGCTGAGATTAAGTGTTGACAATGCAATCAAATTAAAGCCATTCCAGGCAGGGGACACTGTATGATGGGAGCTAAACTATGGCCCATAGAAACATTAAAATCCCTGGAGTGTATTAGTCAAATTGATACACATAGGCATATATGTTTAAAATATTGGTATGAACAAGTCAAATCATCTGAGGTCACTATATATCAGCAACTAAAGGATAAATGGGCTGGGTAATATATTGCAGCTGTAATAAATGATCCATGTGTTAGGAGTTTAGACACAGATGGTGAGCCCAGGCTACCGGAGCTTTCCACGTTTGTGTTACTAAAGTTAGCACATGGCTGGCAATTCACCCCAAAGGTGCCAAACAATAGTAGGTCTCACAATACTAGTTTATGTTGGAGGAAATAAAACAGATTGCATTTATTTAATATAGTGTTGCTCAAAAGCATATGCACTGTAGCAAAGCCTAGTAGATGGTATTAAAACAGTTATACCTGTTAGACTTCCAGACTTACAAGATGTTAAGATTTGTCCATTTGACTTTGCTCTTAATGTTACAATGTACATTAAGTTTTTGGTATAAGGGCTCCTAGATTCTATGCATTGTCAGGTATATCGCTGAACTTTTTACAACCTTTTAATGTAATGATGGCCTGGACAAAAAATTATGAGTGAGGAATGAAATTTAGTCTTAATTTTGCCTTTCATAGAAAAATATATTGTGTCTGAAACCTATTATTCAAAGGTAACAATATAGTCATTCCCCCAAATGAGAATAATGACTGAGAAGAAAAATATTTGCATGGATATATAAACCCCATATGGGATAGTGGATGCCTTCTGACCCCTCCAAAAAGTAATTGCCTAACGTATACCCCTCTGGTGTAAGTTTTCTGGAATATGGTATATGGAGTGAAAACAAAAGTGCAAATGGCCAGAGGAATTTATTATACAGCTGGGGGTCTGAGAGAAAAAAAAAAACAAAGCACAAGGTAAATCCCAGAAAGAAATCTTTAGCACATTGAGACTCCACATAGAAGGAAGAACAGCAAAAAAAAATAAATAAATCAGCCATAGAATCAAGTGCTGTTCCTTAGATGGCAAAGCTACTCAGTGTGACACGCTGCAAATGATCTGTTGCTATCAACCCTCTGCTCAGACTACCACATGAAACAGGCACTTATTGAGTACAGTGATGAAGTTATACTCTGATGGGAAGTGAAAAAAGTATAGGCAATGTGTTACTTCTAGATACACAGCAACCCCTCACCACCATACATACCCCTCACCACCATACATACAGTTGTTTTCATTATAAGTGATCCTCGTACTCATTTACTGTCACTTTATTGATTGTGCACACCTGAGAGAACTGATGGTGAAAAACAAAGCCACAGTAAAGTACAAATTCATACTACTTTTGAAAAGCCAGAACAATGACTGCTTAACCTGAACAAATGACAACAGTGCCATTTGCTTTCATCCACAGATGACCCCTACACCTGGCAATTAAAGCCAACTTTATTGGCTCAGATATCAGAATGTAATGAAGTAAAAATAATATCTGACCACAGTAAATTTATATATATATATATATATATATATATATATATATATATATATATATATATTCTCTCTAGCTACATAGATGTATAAATATACTCTATATATATATATATATATATATATATATATATATATATATACATATATATATATATATTTATATATATATATATATATATATATATATAAAAACACACACACACACACACATAGAGACACACACACACACACACACACACACACACACACACACACACACACACACACACACACACACACACACACACACACACACACACACACACACACACACCCAGAGAACTTGTATGACTGTAACTGTGCATTTCAGAAGTCTGATTCTGTATTAAAGCCACAACATAGAAAGTTATCCTGTCAGGTCACTGCTGCTAAAACAAAGTGTAAAAGCCACTGCAGTTCTCTGTTTCATATACCTCTCAACCTCTTACCCAAAGAACCAAAGAAAAAAGCTAATAATAATGGTAATAGCATTTGACTTGTAAACCTTCCAAGTAAACAAAATCTATGACATTAAAAGCAACAGAAATAACAGAAGAAAATGTGAATACAGTTTTTTCAGAGCCAAGCCTTCTCCCATCCCAAAACATACACAATGACAGAGCATTATCAGTGACAGAGCAAAGAATGTCAGTTTATTGCCCCAACCACCATCACACACATATCTTCCTGTGACTGACTCATCCTGACTGAAACAAGTCATCAAAACCGGTAGGCATCACATTGCATTCACTTACTTTCACCCCAACATTTTTAAACAGACTATATTTCAAAAAAGAAGAAATAAACTACAGCAAGAAGGATTATGTACAGCTAAGTAGGGCTTACAGACCTTTAAGGATTAAATAGTACACATTAACAAAAACAAGCAAATATGTCTAAAATGGTACTATCAAAACACTAACATGCACAATTAAGTCATAAAAAATGCTACTTGATAGATAATGATTTCATCTCCACCCAGCCTTTAATGATTTGTTAACATACTTCAGGATACAACAAACTCTCAACTCAATGGGTCTCCATTTTCTCTATACCATGACTGAATTTTCAAAACTGATTTTACTGAAAAGGGAAAAATGAAAACTTGGATTATATGCTTTATGGCTACTTCATAAAACTGGTTCAAACATGATATCCACGTCTATCATGACTGCAAATTATTTTGAAGTGATAATATAAGAGCGCAGCACACTGAAGGAAGACTTTGGTGCACTTGGTGTGGATGTGATTTCAGAAGACACACTGAAGGCAGTCTGAGTACTTAGATATTCAGTGTAGGATAATTAAGTATCCCTCATATGCCAGTCTGATTCCAAAACACATTGTGCGCACACAATGCAACTTAAATGCAACAAACAGCCATGCTGACTTCCTTTCTGAAAGCTTCAGGTGTATGCTTTACAGACCTTAAGGAATTCTGGTAAATACTATGGATTATAGCAAACTCCATAGCAAAACATTAAAAAATGCATAAAAATGCAACCTGCTGTTAATGAACTGCAACAGCTGTAGCTGTGCAACCTAAAAGGAAGCCAGCTAAAGTCATAGCAAGGCTGCAAATAATCCAGTTGTCAAACCAGCAAATAATCGACAGGTACATGCTAGACAGACAACTGGTGCAGGCCATCTGCAACATGTGTACCCGAAACATGTCTATGCAGACCCTGTGAGGAAATCCTATCACCCTTGAAACCAAAGTGTATCTGACTGTGGGTGTGCTTGCATTTGGACATTCCAGAGACACATGGGGGATGCTGTGGGAGCATTACATACATCTGCCAGTTGCATCCAGGCAAAACTCCTGGAAGCAATGTGCAGCAAGGTAGATGAATGCATACACTTCCCATCCACCCTCATGGAGCAGAGAACTGTATTACACCAGTTATACAGCAATGCAAACTTCCCCCAAGTACTCAGTACAATAGATTGCACACACATACCTATCAATACACCAGTTAATCCTGAAGCAGACTGATACATAAACAGAAAAGGCTGGTCATCCATAAACTATCAAATTGTGTGTGCAGCAGATGGCAGCATAACAAATATCATAGCAACACACCCTGGAAGTGTCCATGATGCTGCTATATGGAGGAAAGGTGGACTGAGTGGTGCATTCCAGCAAGCTGAAAAACCTGAAGTACTACTACTACTGGTTAAGCACAAGAGCACATCTATGATGGAAATAAAGTTAACCTTCACAACATTATCCAACCTCACCACATGTGTTTCTGCTCATCATGACAGGTGACTGTTGTTATCCACTTGAGTCTTGGCTAATGATACTGCACTGTGAACCACTCAGCTCTGCAGAGAAGGCCTACAATAGAGTGCATGCAACAACCAGAAACACCATAGAGCATGTTTTCGCTGTATTGAAAGCTAGGTTCAGATGTCTGGACACATCCAGGGATGCACTGAAATACACACCTGAAAAAGCAGCATAGACAATAATGGTGTCTGCCATAATGCACAGTATGCTCACTAGAGCACATGGTAGTCTTCCAGCTGCAAGTGTGGGTGAACTACCCCAGATGTCTGAAGATGATATCCCACAGGTATCAGAGGAGGAGCAGAAGGACATAGCAGATGACACAACCATAGGAAATGTAGGGTGCAACCGCAAGTGCAAACCCAGGCAGCATAGTAGAGTCTGTCCCACATGTTTGAGTCTTGACAAACCATACATACCTGAGTACACAGATTAAAGAATGATCTTCAGGTGGTGCTCCACCACAGCATCATGGATTGCATCTAACGGCAAACTCCCACTAGATGTACACACTGAGCAACAGACATAACAACCTAATTCTAGCATATAACAGCATGAACATATAGAAATCTATTACAAGACAGATCATCAACTCAAGGCAAAAGCAACACAGGTATGCATGCACACTCAGATTGATGTATTACTCTATGGAAAACAGTAAGGGCCACAAATCGTGCTACACATTCTTATCTCTACAATATAATAACATGAACAATGAGAAACCATACGGGACATAATACAGGAATTTTAATATCAGAAGACACATCACAGCAGAGTGGTAAATCAATAATATGAGCCAACTATGTGTACTACTCTGTTGGACACACTAACATAGTCTAGGGGCACCTCACTGTCATGTCACACCATGATCCTGTCTGACCCAGCTATGTACAGACACATGTCACCCTGGTTGCTCCACAGAGGAGATTGACGGGGTGACAACATCATGGTCAGGTGAAGGAGCATAACTGTGAGTTAAAGGCCTTGTGACTCCAGGACCACAACAGATGGGCCAGCAGTTGAACTGTTTGCAGGTTGGACCACAGAAAGTGATTCTCGATGGCCAATGGAGGTTCTGTGAACATGTCACCTGGCTCTTCCATGTTGCAATTTGCTTAGCACAGTCAGGTAAAGCAGAATCCTGCTGGTAGTATGACACTGATTCAGTACCATAGACAACAGGGTTTCAAATGACCATACCACACCAAATAGATGCTCATTCTCAGCAGCCAATGCAGACATAATCTCACTGTGCCTGTGGTCTTGTCCTTCAAGCATGACACATAGCTGGAGTGCCACATGATATGTGGTATGGGCAAGTGCATGGACATTTGATTGATGACATTGCTGTGACCATTCATTCACCTGCAGCAGGAGGAGGACATCCTCTGAACCTAGCCATGCACGACATCTATATCTACTGTGACATCCTATTTCTGGTTGTTATGTGGAACTGTCATCAGCAGTGCTCTAAGCTGGGGTCTGTTGGTCAATAGCCTCACCCTGTTCAACATCCACTGTGCCAGCGTCCTCCGAATTGTTATACAAGTTGACCTCCACATCTGAGGCTACAGCTGCAACAACATCACTGTCAACCTCATGGATGGACTCTCCAAACACATCAAGGTTGTCTGTGCAGGGGCATACTACCATGCTGAGACACATCTTCAATCACATTATGATTAGTGGATGGGCTGCTGGATGCTACAGATAACTGATGTGCTACAAGATACAATGACACAGATCAAGACAATGTGCTCACATCACATGATAGATATCAAAGACATATGAGATATATATTTCACTGCAATGTTGCAAATAGTAATGACATTACATATGTTTCATGGAATCTGCATACAGGGACTACGGAATTTGTATGCAAGTCAACATACATGACATATGTGAGGAATACAAAAAACATACACTAGACAACACCTCATGGGAAGATGGTGCTGATGAAGAGGGTTGAACTTTAACTACTGTAGGGAAAAAAAAAGCATTAGTGATTACATCATTGCCACCATTAACCAAGTAAACACAGTTAACTCATTCACTCAGGAGCAGCTCAGGAAATGCTGACTGCTTACTTCCACTATAGAAACAACAGTGCAGCCTGACGTCTTTTTTAGGTAATCCATTTGTAATACCAAACAGAAAGCAAAAAGAGCTAGACTAAAAACATAAATGCAAATGTTATTCAGTGAACACTGATCTTTCCAGTGTTGTAAATGCTGATACTGTGCATTTAAGTAATTATTAAATATTTGGCAAGGAATGCTGATGTTATGCATATTTTTTACCTTTTGGGTAAAACAAGTCATGATATCTTGGTGAATGTATCATGTAGACCGATGCAACTTCTAAGTAATTTGTATGTGTGAATGTCAGCTTTAACATGATACCTTAACCATTAGTGTACAATGCTACTTTACTGAGATATTCTCAGAAATGTGATTAATGTCATATTTTCATAATTTGATAATTAGACAAAGTATGCTATCTCATCACCTGTAACAAACAGAGACTAAATATTAGTGTATAAGTTGTGTGGCTCAATGTCAGCTTCAAAGCAGTACATCATGTGTGTCATCACCATGACCCTTGTAAAGATAAGGGCATAATAATGAGACATATCCTAATTTCCATAATCAGACAAATAAGCAAAGCATTTGATTTCTGTCCTTGCCATAGATGATCATTATTTTTTTGTGGAAATTGATGTTTGTCTGTTCTGATCTGAATTTTACACTTCACCACTGACCTTGCCTTACTTCCTTGCACACATATTCACAGAAATATGGCAAATATATTGATTTTCATAATCCTACAAGCAAAGTGTGACATCTGTCCATGTATGATACTCACAATTTATATTATTATATGAAGTTGTACATTTTGATAGTGGCTTCTAAAGGATCACCTTCTGTCTTTCCTTGCTAGAGTTATTTAGCAAAATATGAAAATATATCATAATTTTCTTAACCTAAATCATTAACAAACAGTGATATCTGTGCATGTGTACAGCTCACAGATACAGTTCTCTTACCATTTTATAAGTACTAATACTGCCTTTAAAAGGTAAAACAGTACAGTACAAAAATAGAACAGTACAGTACAACAGTTATTTGCTAAAATATGAAAAATGTAATTTCATAACCTCAGTCATAAAAAACTGTGATATCTGTACAGCATACAGACACAGTACTTTTGTCATTTTGTAAGTATTAATATGGTCTTCAAAATGAGGTCTTACTTAGCATGTTGACATTCCCTAGCAAAGTTATTTACCAAATTATGAAAATATATCTTAATTTTCATAGCCTAATTTGTAAACAAACTGTGATATCTGTACATGTGTACAGCACACAGATACAGTGCTTTTACCACCTGGCAGTGGATTCCTTTGC